>NC_068299.1:20085234-20262117 GCF_025860055.1 Xyrauchen texanus | reverse complement strand
CAATACATAAGACAACCCTGTCTTAAAAACTCCACTGTAGGGCTGCAACTAACGATTATTTTGATAATCGACTAATCTAACGATTATTGCAACAATTAATCATTAACTCTTAAATGATTATTCAGCTTATGCCCAGACTTAAATAGTTGTATTAAACATGCTTGCTAACAATAGAGAGGACAAAATCATCTTCCTCATCATAACCTCTAAATGACATTCACTGCAAAAATCTTATTGTTAGCAAGTGTGTTTGTCTTGTTTTCCATTTAAAATTGTCTAAAAATCCTTAAAAAAAAGATACATTTACTTGAGAAGCAACATATAAGGTATTTAGACTCGCTTTAAGAGGAAGTATCTTAAATATAAATGTATTTTGTATATACGTGTATTTTATTCACTTGGTTATACTTCTGCGAGTGCAGTAAAGACAAAATATACTTATATTCATGATCTATTCACTAAAAGCAAGTCTAAATATCTTATATGCTGCTTCTCAGGTGAATGCATCTTTTCTAAAAGGATTTTTAGATATTTTAAAATATTTGTATTTTTAATATTAAATTCAACATCCTCAGATAACAATTTTTTCTTCTGCAGTATAGCTGCTGAAGTAAATGTATGCCATTTTAAATAAGCTTTAAATATTATCTTTGGAAAACAAGCCAAAACAAAAACAAATCAAAAACTGATTTTGTTTCAGTGTATAATGTGGCGAAGACTACCCTCTCACCTTTTAGTTCACTTCAATCCATCTTTAACTCACCAAAAAATTAACCCTCTCATATTAATAAAGCTGGGTATTGCCAATTTTCTTCACGATAAAAAATGCACAATGACACATATATATCATGATTCAACAAGTCCCGAGACATCACATTATAATTTAGCTGCATTAATCATGCATGCTCGAGGGACGAGCATCCACACAACAGTGTGCGCATCAGCCACGTGCAGTTTCAGTCTCTCCCCCTTAGATCGGAACACTTCTTGAAACTCATAGAATTGCACTGACTGCACAGAGAAATGCCAGTTTCAAAGTTTGTAGTTATTTACATGACCTGCTTCCTTATTAGTTGAACTTTAATAAATCTATTACGCATTAAATATAACTGCATTAAAGTAACTCCGGGGTATTTCTTTTAACAACGCTCGACATGCACGTTTTGATTCAGCGGAGAGGTAGCGCCAGTTCTGCTTATTTCACAACGAGAGTGCTTCTGTATTTGCTTATTTTATTCCCTCATACTTGCGATCTACATCACCTAAAGCTGTTTGGAAGGTTTGGAGTGCATCTGGCCTATGAGCCGTTTTCTTCCTTTCCTCAGTTAGGCGTGAGCTACAGCTTCATATCACACATTATGTTAAAAGAAATCAAATGACTATGACAACAACATTTTTGTAGACAATTTTTTATTGTCGACGTTGCCAAAAACATTTCAGTCCTACTCCAGTGTCGTGGAAAGGCACATGCAATCTGAGACAGCATCTGTATCATACTGGTTACTAATGTAATGACAATTAACAGTTAAATTCCATAATTAATCTAAATTTCTATGTCAGATTGATGCGTCACTGCATTTTTATTCCCCTTATATCAAGACCATGACCATGTAGTGAACATTGGGGGGCAAACCATTTGGTCATCTTTGGTCCTTTAATATAGTAAATGTGCTGAATGCAATAATTTTCTGAATAAAATGGCCTGCACTTATTTAGCACCTTTTTTAACCTTAGCGGTTACCAAAGCACTTTACACTGTGTCTCACCTCCCTCCCTCACTCACACATACACCAATGACGGCAGAGCAGCCATGCAAGGTGCTAGCCTGCCATTGGGAGCACCTTGGGGTTCGGTGTCTTGCCCAAGGACACTTCGGCATGTGGAATCATGTGGGCCAGGAATCGAACCGCCAACCTTGCGATTAGTGAGTACAGATATATCAGTATAGGCGTATATGTTTTCTAATATGTGCAGATATGAAAACTTTTTTTTTCAGAACATTTAATGCAGAAAATAATGCTTGGGGTAATTTAGAATTGGTGTCATAAGGTAGTTTGTCCAGCAGAGCGTGCTCCGTGCTGTTGTTTACAGAGCTGAGCTGATGGTGGTTCTGCTGACAGTGCGGAGGTAAGTGGTTTCGTCATGGTAAATTGCCAAGTAGTTTGTGAAATACATACTGGAAAGTTAATAAACAATGACCCCATCATTTTCCCTTTTCAATATAACTAATATAACAATAACCCTGTCCCTGACAAACATGTCACTCATGTTTATCACATCTGTTTGCTATGTTAGCCAGTTATAGTTTGCCAGTGCAGTCAGTAACGTAGCAGATTGAAAAGGTATGCAGATCATCTTTTTGCAACTCAGCAGACAACTGTGCGGTGGTGGATTGTTTCTGTTGAGTGTTGATTTCAACCTACGTTGTTACCTAGTTGGTGAGACGCAATGCTGGAAAGTAAATAAACAACATCTATCTTTTACTCTTCATGACAATGAGCTTCTAGATAAAGAGCTAACCATGTAGCTACTTTTAGTTGAGCTAATGTGTAAACATGTATTCACCAAACTGTTGTATTTAGGAATAACAGTTTGGTACATCCTTCAACCGAACAACACCAGTTGTTGCATTTACCAAATTTAATATTTAAAAGTCTGGTTTTCCACCGTTGAAAGTTTCCCCTGAACTTGTAAAGCACCGTTTATCTCTTTACTCTGAAAGTGTAAATGGTTCTTGTTTTACAAACTGCCCCTAATTGACTGGCAGTATTAAAATAGTCAGCCAGTAGTTTAGACAGTACAACTGATGTTTATTTAGCCATTTATTTTATTTATTCTTTATTTAAATGGTCAGCAGTTGACTGATACTAAAGAGTACTGATGTTTATTTAGCCATGTATTTTATTTTAATAATTTGTTTATTTAAATGGTCAGCCACTGACTGATACTAAACATACAGTACTGATGTTTATTTAGCAACTTATATTTATTTATTCTTTATTTTCCCAGTGTTCATTTCTAGATTTTGGTGACAATGTAGAATAATAATAATAATGCCAAATATTCTTTGATAAAAAAATAGTGTTTCAGAAAGCAGCTTTCGGAGTACCTTTGCATAGTCATATCGGTGCACAATCCACAGAGAAAAGGTCTGTTTTCATTCCAGCTCAAAAATGAACTATATCGGACACAATATTGGCTTTTTGTGAATTTCCCACTCTAAAATCGGTATCGGTCAGGCTCTAGTCTGCATTTGCCTGTTTCATTAATCTTTTCTTTCTTTTTGTGCTGTCTCAAAGAAAATATAAATATTATTTGAATTTCTTTTCATCATTGATGTATCTGTAAAAATGAAATGACTGTGTCAGCTGGCTAGTAAAAACTAAATGCATAAAATGATTTACTACCCTCAAGTTGTCACTCATTGTTTTTTCCTCCCAGTAGAATATTTTCCTTCAAGAATCCTAACACTGCTCTTTTCCAAACAAAAACAATTCATATTGACCACTGCTGTAAAGGCCCAAAATAAATAAATAAAAATAACATAAAAAGTAGTCCATTCAACACACAGCTGTTGTATGGCCCCAAAATGCTTGGAATATAATGCACTTCCATATGGACTACTGTTATGATGTCTTTATACTGAACCTTTAATAGGGCTCACTATAAACCGTTATTCAATGGAATAGAGCTGCTTAAAATATCTATACTTGTGTTCCAATAAAAAACCCAGCATATAGGTTTAGAACAACATATGGGTGAGCAAATGAGTGAGTAAAAGTACATTTTCCATTTTTAGGTGAACTACTCCTTTGACTGGTGGCTCATTTTTGGAGCATAAACCTGACAAGACATACACTAAATAAAATGGTCTCTTTTAAAAGTAGACTCTAAGGAGATGCTGTACAAAATTCAGAATTAAGACAAAGAAACTGAGAAAATCTTAAATTGATTTAAAATTATTACCTAATAATATTTGCATTAACATATGGCACTGTCCTTGCCAAAGCCTAAAAGCATAATAGAAGTCACAAGTCTTACCATGTTCTAGTTCTGATCTGGGTGATAATGCTCTCCTTTGCAGGTTTATTTTTAATAGATAATTTTCTTAGATAATTTCAAGAACATTTTTGAAAAAGCAACTTCAAAAACCTGCCAGATTATCACATTCATTCAGTTCCTTAACAACACACATGCACTCACTCTCTGTCTGTCTGTCTGTCTTAAGCCTGGCATGCTGAAAATGGCTCCTATAATGTTTTCACTCACAGTTATGAATAATACACAAATCATGTACTGTACCATACTGTGTATTTTAAATTCAAAATGGCAAATTTTGAAAAATGGTGAATAGTTTGCTCCCTTGGAAATTAATGTAGGTCTGTACAACATTTCAATCATAAAACAGTGGTCAAATATTGCATGTTTAGTTTCTTACATCTCACATGACACAAACACTCTTAACCTGAACTGCTTGCTGATGCATGGCGCTGCCTGGGACAATCCTCTAGTTTCCCGCTTAGTGTCTTAAACTTGAGTCCTTCCTTCACCGATTAGATTGGCTATCTCAAATGACACTGACGAGCGGTGTATGACTACAGAGCACAGTAAAAATGTTACTTTTTTAAACCATTATGTTATTGCTGCAACGACTTAATGACAATAAGACAGCAGTGTATAACAGACTGCAAACAGAACATCTGATTATTAGGGGGATTTGTCCTCCTCAAAGTATATTGTGGTTATGGCCCTGCCTTATATACACACTATACACATATACAAAGATTTGCGTCACAGGTACAGCTATTATTTAAAACGCAATCAACAAGTAGCATACATAGTGCAGATTGGAAGGTAAAGGACCTCACATGCTTTTTGATTAGTGTCCTTTGAATATCGGGTGTCAAACTACACAGGTGTTTACTATGGAAGCCCTGAACCGCAGGGCTTCCATTTTTTTATGTAAAAAAATCAATCAACAAAACTAAAAATCACTAGATGAAATTATTTTTTAGCCGTCTTTGTGCCTTCACGAGCCTATGTCCTAGAAAAAAAAAACTCAAATAAATCTCCCCCCAAAAAATTATAATTTTTTTTTCTCCCAATTGTTTTCTTGCCTTTTTATTTCTCATTAAGAGGCAACAGGCGAGAATTTTATTATACATTTTTGTTTCGCTTGCTAGCTAACAATTAGCATGCACTACCAGACTCGACCAACAGGTGCCACTATCCGTAAGCATGAATCTTATGCTTAAAACCTTAAGATCACAGCTGTGGTACTTGATCTGTTTATTTGTATTGTTGTAAAATACAAAATGGAATGTTTTGCAAATCTTAATCAAGGAAAGAAATATACTGTATATAATGTTTGAGTCTAACTAATGCATGAAATCCCAGAATTAAATTAACCTATAATATGATTCATATGGCATTCATTGTGAAGTGTGACAACGGTATCTCTTTCTGTTTTTTTAATGACATTAACCACCGGGAATATCGATGCTGCTATTGATATTGTGCTTTTTAAATTTGTCGGCCCATGTAAACATGCGCTAGATAGATGTTTTTGACCATCGCGACACCTCTCGGTTTATTTCCAGTGCTCAGTTGCCCAATTCAATGAACTCTTAGGAGTGGTGTGTCGGTTTCAACCACAGCAATGTTTTGAGTTGAAGGAAGATGCAGAGCTGCTTGAGGAAATGGTGCATGCTTCGTGTTCAATCATCATCTGACTTTCTGGTTGTCCCTTGCTCTGTTAAATGAGGGGAAGCACTGAGAACTTATTCATTATTAAGTCTTCAGACTTATTTATTTTGGAACTTCATCACAATTGAAGCTCGACAATAGGAGATCATGAAATACAGGTGAAAATCCAAAGTCTGCATAGTTTGCAAAGCAAATTGTGTTTACATTACCTTTGATAAAATTGCACAACATGTCCTCTTGTAATTTAATTAAAAACTACCACATACAAAAGCCACGATGAGAGACACAATGAGACTATTTATCAGAGATGAGCCACTTCTATTCAAATGAATGGGAGTAATTGGAACACCCAACCAAGGAGGTCTA
This sequence comes from Xyrauchen texanus, assembly GCF_025860055.1. Lineage (NCBI taxonomy): Eukaryota > Metazoa > Chordata > Actinopteri > Cypriniformes > Catostomidae > Xyrauchen > Xyrauchen texanus. The sequence goes on along the minus strand of NC_068299.1, from coordinate 20,256,045 downwards.
GCACCCAATGGTCAAAAGATGTAGAAAGGAAGTCCTGTCTTACAGGTAAGAGCCAATCACCTTTTAGATACAGACATTGCCTGTAAATCAACTCGAGAACGCTCATGCACATTAGCTATCAATTTTTGATACCAGTTTTGTCAGATTTTACTGATGATTTAAAACTTGACCAACCACTTTTGAGATTTCGGTTTTCCCCCATTCAAGTAGATAGGAGCCGATGCACTGGCATGACTGGAAATAGCCTCCCGGGAGCTTTACAAAGATGGCCGACAGTGGACTGACTTGCTAGAAAGAGTTTTGAGAGACGCGGTGACAGAAATAATGGACATCCAGGGCAGAATCTAAAAAAATATAATTATTTGGATACACAGGTTTAAGGCAAGAAATATTTGTTTTTTGTTTTTATTATTATTATTTCCTATTTGTTTTTTTATATTACACTTGGCAAACTAAAAGGAATTGCCAATTTATGAGAGTTTTATTTAGGTTTTATCAGAGTGGCAAGGCTCTACAAGTTAATTTAAGGTCCAGCTGCCAGCTCAGGAACATTTTACAAAAAGGGCTGAATGAACGCAGTCATAGGCAGAGCATATGTAAGCCAGTATACGGTCTCAGTTCTCCCACCTCATATACCCTACAATTTGAATTACTAGCGGGAAGGGAAAGCTGACTATAGATCAGTGGCCGTGGCCAAATTCATCATAAAACAAGTCACAGCATGGGTTGTCTTTATTTCTGAAGAATTAAACATTTTAAAACAAATATAAAATAACGTAGTGCAATTCTTACATTATAATTTATTCGTTTATAGTTGCATTGAAACGAGTGTATTCACATTTGTAACATTCCATTCTTTGCATCATTCACATTTAAATCAATAGCCTAAGCGTCCAATCAAACTCAAAACGCTCCAGCATGGAGATGACTGAAAATATTTTCATCATCGTTCCTTGAACTTGTGATAAAGACCCTCTCCACTGGATTTTACTTTAATTTCCAAAACTTTCAATCAATTGCATGACATAGCCTATACTGTAGGTGTGGGACCACTTTTAACTGCGTATGAATGTCTAAACGGTTTTGTCTTTATTTTTATTTTACTACATTAGCACTAAAGTCACTAAAATAATTATTAATATGAGTAGCCTAGTGCCATCTGTGTAAACAACAATAATATAACCATTTATTAATCTGGAAGGTTTTGTATGGAGTGTGAACATTTTCAGCTGGTAGTAGATTGCACTTAATAAAATATTTATTTCTTGAATGCAGGGAAACTGAGATTTTGAAGGTGGGGAACCTTTTTGAGGACAATGAATTACTGACAAAATGCAGCAACAAGGATTGTGCACCGTTAATAGGACGGTAACTGGATGCCTGATCAGATGTTATTCTTATGTATTAAAGTTTTACTGTATTGTGCATTAAAAAATTTTTTGGGGGTAAAATCTGTAGGCTGTTTTTTAGTGTACTATACCTAGATTGTTTAAGAGAACTGTTATATGCTGGGACAGATTAACCACCAAAGGGCTAATTGGGCCATTGCCCAGGGGGCTCTAAACCCAAAGGGCCTCGGGCTCTAAATCAATTATTAATTTATTTTGAGATAGCTATTATAAATCCACATAAATGTCAGCCTTATGTGAAATAACATTTGTTCGGTCGAATGCATGCTGGGTGACAGCAGCGCGAGCACAGACACTCAAGTGCATGCTAAAGGGATCTGCATTTATTTAAAGGACTACAGAAACCAGCCTTTGATTCACAAAATGCTTTCAATCCAAACACAAAGATAAGGTGCAGTTTGCTCTGGCTGTGTACAAAGCTTATGGTTTAAACTCAAAAGTATAGAGGACTTCAAAATGTTTAAATCGTGCATGCATTTAATGTTTAATAATAAAGAGAAAGGTGCCTTAATACCCAAATACAGTATGTGCACCTTAGCATTTTGTAATATTTAGCTAACCGCGAGAGTTCACAAACGGTTATTGTGTTATTTGTCGGGAGTCAGGAATAAAGAACGTATATTGCCATGGATGCATCAAACACAATCTCAGATAGCAGGGAATAAAGTGCACAGTGAGCTATGAGCCTAAATGGCACAATACATAGATCTTCAAATGATAAAACCACATTCAAGTCGAAAGAAAAAAAAAATCTCAGTCACTGCCTGAAACATAGTAGGCCTATTCTTAATCAATGAAAAATGCTTAATTCTGCCTGGGCAGGTTCCCTTTCCATGAGGCAGCGAATGCTATCGATTATAGGACTGATTGATTTTTAAATGATTCAGCATTTAACTTATAATTATTGTCTGCAAATCAGAGCAAAAGGGGTAACAAACATTAGCTCACCGTTTATCGATTTGTGACACCAGCGCTAAAAAAACATGCAGCACAACAAATGGTGAAACAGAACACAGGTGTCTCGAGGACTCTGATCGGGTTGAAGATCTCTAAACACGTGCAGAATAACTGAATACTGATTTTGGTATTTGAATACAATGCACAATTTTGGATCAGTTCATAATTAAAAAGTACATATAACTGGCCATGTAAGACATTGCTCCAGAATTTTTTGTCAATTTAAAAAATCCAACATAATATGGCAAGCATCCTGTAGCGCATAAAAGACCAATTTCACAGCCGATTACAAATAACAAGTTAATTTACAAAATGAGAAAACAAAACTTTGTGTCTTACATAATGTAACATTAGTAGCCTTCTCACTGTGACTGGCCATGATCCATCTTCCATCCCAAGAAAGTTGGTAAAATACATCCAGGTTTCACATCCAGTGATACCTCATGCTTATTGAAACAGCATAGCTAATTCACTCATTATTTCAGCTTAAAAAGTCCACTTGCTTTCACTTTAACAGATGACAAACGCGAATTGTTTAGAATCAGCTTTGCAGTTTTTTCTATCTCGCATAAGATAACTTTGACTTTATGCCCTTTTGAACTATAATAACGATTGCTCATTCATTGCCACAGCGGCTAACGTTAGCATTGCTAATTTGCTATCATGCGCATTAACTCCGCTCTTCCTCCTACTTCACTCAGCTCATTGTGGCTCCTCTCTGTTTTTCAACTTATTCCCCGGACCGTGCTTTCTCATCCTAATTTTACAATGTTGCAAGTTGTTATTTTAAACTTTTAAAAAGGGGGGAGAAAACTTTTGTTATTGACATCAACAAAATAATGTCACATTTATACTTGAAAACCATGAACTTAACTATGCATGTTAAAAGAAAAAAAGTTACCCATGCATGCAGGATCCATTCAATTCAGGTTTTGTACTTTTGCTTTGGGACCCGGAGTTCACACTGGACAATAAGTGCAAAACCAGTTAAACCACTAGAACCACTGCTCTAAAGAACTTTGTGTCCGGAAGCAACAGCGCGTCACACAGTTCTTGGATCATTGTGTGTGTGCGTTCCTTTATTCTTATGTCTTAGCTGTGCAGATCCATTAGACATTTTTCAAAAGTATCAATAAACCTGCTGTTCTGGACATTTCAAGTTTGTTTTCCATTATTTGTGCGGAGAATTTTCACCTAATGTTCTCATTATCCACTTGTCTCACCACCTGTAGATTATTAGATTAGAAGATTAGTAATTAAATCTCCAACATTTACATTCCTGTGATTGCTACATCTTTTCCTCCCCCGACTCTTTTGAGGTGGCTTTTGGAGTTGTTGTGTTTTAAATAAAAAAATTTTTATTGGATGTTTGACCACATGCTGCTGGTAGTGTTGTCACGGTACCAAAATTTCAGTAGTCAGTACCAATACCATTGAAATTTCACGGTACTCAATACCATTTTTGGTACCAAAGTAAAACACAAAAACAGGTTACTAAACAACACTCTTTTATTAACAAAGTTAACAAAACATTAGCAGCAGAACTACGAACAAAAATATGTAATTTAACAACACTTTAAATATATTATTTATTTATTATAACAAAACAGAACAATGAATGCTTAAAGTATTTTTGAACACTTATATAAGATTTGCTTCAACTTTTGCAACTTTTAATTTAAGTTTTTCCAAGTACTAAAAAACAAAACCTAAATAAACAAGCATACAATAGAATGAATAAAAAAACAAATTTCCAAACTAATGTGCAAAGTGCTCTCGTATCTCTCAATTTTCTTCATGATAAGAAATGCATAGCAGAGGTCGACCGATTAATCGGCCGATTTTTTGCATTTTTTACATAATCGGCCTCGGCCAATATCCACGCATATCCAGCCGATTATTAGGCAGGCGCATCTGTGGGCAGCCTAGTGTTGTTGTGGAACACGTGTTTGACGCACGCTGCCCCTAGAGTCACTTTCCAGCAGAGTGAACAGACCTCATCCGGTGCCTAAGGAAGGAGCTAAGTTCCTTGGAGAAAACAGTAAGGGTTAAATTTGTATAACTTCTTTAGATTTAATTAAAAACTTTTGATGTGTTAATGCCAACTTCAAGAAAAAACGTGACAAACGCGATAGTTGACATGACGTTCGGCTACTTTGGTTATTGATAGCGTAGTTGAAGTTGCATTATCACAGCAGAAGGGTTGCTATCATGTCACAATAAGCAAGCAAGAATTTTGCAATTACAGACAGTGAATCTGAGACTTTTATTTGTTCTGTTTGTGTGTCTTATATTTGAGAGGGTTGTCACTCAATGCAAAGAAATAAGTAATAAAAAAAGATACCAACGCACTATAGGCTATTGAAGGACTGGCTTTGGTAAACTCTGACGTTATCGGTTCTGCTGTCGGTACTGGAGAAATTAAGAAAATACATTATTGCTATAAAGAGAAAGCTATTTTATCTCGCCAGCCATTTCTAAGTATAATAATATGAAACCATTTGTCTGTGATGCAATTTAGCTATTCGCAGTCAGAGAGAGAGAACTCGCTCACGCGGTGCCACAGCGAGCACAACACGAGCCCTGCTAAATGAGTGACAGAACTAAACATTCAAACATAGCCTGGTTTAGATCTGTGATTATTAGTCGGATTTTATTTTAGATTTCGCCTTCCAAAGATTATAAAAAGAATATTTATAAATAAGTCGCATTCTGTCTAGCACAACTTCCTTCCCTTCACAGCGGTGCACTGACATTTCTCCCTAAAACTCAAACTTAACGTCAGAATCAGCACGTTTGGTGATTGTTGTAAAATGGTACTGTTGCTAAATTGTGGGACGCGTTTAATAATAAAAAGAGCGCAAGAGATACCGTTCCCAAGGCAGCGCACGCTCCAAAACACACTGCAAAGAGACAAGCAAACTATAGGCTACTTTGGGCTTCATGCATCTAAACGATCAACTATACACAAAAATATGTGAGAATTCACTTAAACACAGTTTATGTCTTAAATGGACGTAGTTATGGAAATAGTTGGGGAGAAAATATGCTGCATCAGGAGCCTATTAGATCTGCACTCGGTCTTAAAGGGGAAGCTGTCTATTAAACATGTGACGATTGAGCCATTACTGCGAATCAAACAACAAAAGGCAAAGAGAACATCACTTACAGCTCTTGAATGAATAACTTCTGCATTAATAAGCATGAATCTATCTATGATAAACTATGCAGTGTTATTTTACAATTGATTACTTTATTAGATTTCTTTTTAGACCACGCCTGAACAGTAATGTTAGTAGACCTACCTGAAGTAAAATTATTTATATATATATATATATATATAACAAAAAGAACCTTTAAGAATACCGTTAAAGTACCAGATCGATAAGCAGTATCGTAAGAGTAGTAATACCATTAAAACCTTAACGATACCCATCCCTAGTTATGCCAGTGCTTCTCTTGGATGCTCTGAATATTGGATTACGTGTCTGGATTGCCCCTTAATTAAAGCTGCATTTGGATCTCAACCTTCGTGTCTCGGAGCAGTTCGTAACACCTGCTTTGTTTATTTAATATATTTGTTATACATTATTTATACAATATGTTTTTACATTACATTTTTAATTTAAGTGTACAAGTGCAGATTGGTCAAGTGTTCAATAAATGTATTTGTTGAGAAATGTTGTCTATTTAAGTAATTATTTGTGTTACATTTTATCTTTCAAATAAAAGGTTCAAATAAGAGGTTAAAAACAAGCACATATCGGCCAAATAAATCGGCAGCATTAATCGGCCATCGGCCGACCCGGATTTCAAAAGATCGGCATCAGCCTGAAAAAACCAATATCGGTCGACCTCTAATGCATAGTGACATATATATAGATATTATGATAAAATAAGTCACGAGCAGTCGCGTTCTAATCTAGCTGCATTAAGCGTGAGCGCTCGAGGGATGAGTGTCCCCGAGGCAGAGTCTCTCTCAGCCGGGTCCAGTTTCAATCTCTCCCCCTTAGATCGGGACATTCACGCAACTTATAGAAGAGGCACCGACCACACAGAGAAATGCCAGTTTCTGAGTTTATAGTTATTAACATGACCTGCTTCTGTATTATTTGAACTTTAATAAAGCTATATATAACGCATTAAATTTGACTGCATTTAAGATGTAACACCGGGATGTTTCCTTTAAAGAGCTCCGCCTCTGCTTATTCCACAACGGTACATGCTTCTGAATGTACTTTTAATCATTCCCTAATACTTTGTGATCTACATAATATAAACGGTGAAAGTTTCAACTCCCCTGCTTTATTTGCTTGAATAAATCCGGGTGTCTGTCTTTCATGTGCTTTATTAAGTTTGATGTGTTTCCTCCTCTCATCAGAAAATTGTGAAAGCAACGTTTACAAAGAGGTTTTTGCTGATCTGTGATGTTTCCCATTTCATCAGCCTCAGTTACCTGGCTTTTTCCACTTTTCATTCCGACAAGATTCAGTTGAGGCTCCGCAGCATCTTTGCTTGCCGCAATCTTTTGCTTGTTGTGAGCGTTCGAAAGTTCCCGCCTCTGCATGGGTACCGGGTAGACCCGGTACCTTCAGAAATTCTGGTATCGTAAATTATATTTTGTTTGAGTACCGACTTGGTACCGGGGCACAGGTATTTTTGACAACACTAGCTGCTGGAACACAAGTGTTTTAATGGGCACACCATCCTGCTAGCATACATTGAAAAGAAACCCACATTATTATTATATGATTATCAAGATCTAACTATTTGCTTTGCAAACTATGTAGGTTTTGGACTTTCACCTGTATTTCATGATTTCACATTGCCGAGCTACAATTTTGATGAAGTTTTAACAACTTCACTTTCGTCAATGTATGCATTATTTTATGAATCTAGAAATGATAACATTACTTACAACATGATTAACATTACCAGTTGTACACACATCACAACAAAAAGGACAGTCATTGCCTGCAGTGCAATATTTATGAGACGCAAAGTTCTCAGTGCTTCCCCTCATTTAACAGAGCAAGGGACAACCAGAAAGTCAGACGATGATTGCACACGAAGCATGCACCATTTCCTCAAGCAGCTCTGCATCTTCCTTCAACTCAAAACATTGCTGTGGTTGAAACCGACACACCACTCCTAAGAGTTCATTGATTTGGGCAACTCGAACATGAGTCATCCCTTTAAAACACAGCACTGAAAAAAGAGAGAGGTGTCGCAATGGTCAAAAACTTTTATCTAGCGCATGTTTACATGGGCCAAAAAAAAAAAAAAAAAAAAAAGCACAATATTCGTCGCATCGAATTCCTGGTGGTTAATGTCATTAAAAAAAAAACAGAAAGAACTCCCATTGTCACACTTCACAATGAATGCCATATGAATCATATTTGCCAGAGATTAATTTAATTCTGGGATTTCATGCATTAGTAGACTCAAACATTATATACAGTATATTTCTTTCCTTGATTAAGATTTGCAAAACAATCCTTTTGAATTTCACAACAATAAAAATAAACAGATCAAGAACCACAGCTGACATCTGTCACCTTAAGCATAAGATTTCATGCTTACTGATAGTGGCACCTGGTGGCCGAGGCTGGTACCATATGCTAATTGTTAGCTAGCAAGCAAAAAAATAAAAATAAAATAAAAATAATAATAAAAATAACAATTTCTCGTGTTGACTCTGAGAGAAACATTTTTTTGTAGGACATGGGGTCAGGAAGGCACAAAGACACCTAAAAAAACATTATAACCTAGTGAGTTAAAAAAAATGTTTCCCTCAGTGCAGTTCAGGACTTCCGTATTTACAAACCCAGAGAGCCAGCAATTTATTAAGCACATGATTATAGAGGACAGATACACAGTGCTAGATATCAAGCAGCTCATGGCAGGGTATGAACACAGGGAACCTCAAATCAATCAAACATCATTACATTAGATGATCAAATGCACTGTAGCACTAAACAAATGCATTTATGATTAAATGCACAGGATTATAAACAAGCTAAAAAAATCCTCAAGTATAAAGTTACATAAATTGATAAATAAATACCCCAAGTATCAAATAGTGGGCAGCTATCCAAGACCTTTGAAGATCAGATGCAAAACCAGCCTAATACAAGGTACCACAAACAGGAAAATAAACCCAAATGTCTATTTTGATAACTGTAAAGATTACACTGCGCTGAAGCATTTAAAAAAGGCTGAAGCCAAAACAAAAGACATCAAACAGACAAAACAGCTACTACTGATGAAGGATGTCTAGCTGTCTGTGTCCTGAAATCTGTATGGCACAACACTTTGTTTCACCATACCACTTAGGGCTGTGATGTACAATGCAGAGCCTGTGTAAATATTGGCAATAGGACGTTATACAACTGTGAGAGGTGTAGCCAGTGCCCTCAGAACCAGAGTAATCCAAGGTGCTGATGCCAAAAGAAGATTACAAGGAACTGAGCAAGCTAAGTAAATAGCTCTTGAAGATAAGATCGTATCTTTCCTCCCATTAAAATCCATTGCATGCAGGATTCATGTAGTGGAAATCAGAAAAAGTTACATGGAATCTGAAGGAAAATCTGCCACCATACCCTCATGTCTCCAAACAGTTGCATCAAAATCTCAGCATGGGTTGTGTAAGCCTATTCAAGCTCAGGTCCTTAAAGCGATAGCTCATGCAAAAATAAAGATTCTGTGTTCATCTACTCACCATGTTGTTTATAAAAAATAATAAAAAAGTATTATTCTGCAATTAAAAAAATATATTTTTGTGTTCCACAGTATAATGTCAGCCATACAGGTTTGGAATAACATGAGGGTGAGCAAATTTCAACATTTTCATTTTTGGGTATACTATTCATTTAAATTTAGCATCAGACAGTCATAAAAACAAGCCAGTCTCCCAAGAAGAGGAATCAGAAGAACTCGAGAGTAAAAAAAAGTGAGCAATTCAGCTCAACTCTCTCCCAAAAGGCTCATCAGCAAGAGACGGAGCGATCTGTCGGGGGATGGTGCATATTAGATGCAGATGGGACATTAGAAGACAGAGTAAATCTACATCTAGTGGGTATGTTCTCTGTATCATCTCAAGAGAACCACTCAGGCTGAGCTCCCCACTGTGAGGTGGTGATAAATATTGAGTGTCTGTTCTTAGTGAGAAACTTGAGTAATGCTAGAAAAATGGTTTTATGCAACAGGCAATCAATCCCTAGCCTATTAATCAATATGGCAGACAATCAATTGCAGATGGGTTATTCATAAACATTGCAAGTTTTCATTTAAGTGCCAATTAGGGCTGATCTCATTTAATGTAACATGAGATCATATGAAACTCTAATGCTGATGCATGAGAGCAGCACTGCAGCTAGCGACTGACTGAGGAGCGGAAGAAAACACAGCTCACAGTCCAATTCTCTAAACTTTCACAGCTCCAGGTTATGTAGATTGCAAAGTATGAGGGAATTATAATGAAAAAATACAAAAGCACTCTCGTTGAGGAATAAGAGGAGCTGGAGCAAAACTTGGGTGTTGAGCGTCTTTAAAGGAACCACACTGGTGTTACATCTTATATGCAGTTATATTTAATGCATTATAGCTTTATTAAAATTCAAATAATAAGGAAGCAGGTCATGTAAATAACTACAAACTCCAAAACTGGCATTTCTCTGTGTGGCCAGTGCCTCTATGATAGGGCTGCACAATTAATCGAAATGAAATCAAAACCGCGATATGAACTTTTGCAATTATTAATCTGCACCCGGCTGATGCCCGCTCTGTCGCGGTGACGCTCATCCCTAGAGCATGCACGCTTAATACAGCTAGATTTTAACGTGATGGCTCATGACTTATTGAATCATAATATGAGTCACTGTGCATTTCTTATTGTGAAGAAAATTGGCAATAAGCAGTTTTATTAATACGAGATAGTTTGTTGTTTTGTGAGTAAAAGATGGATTGAAGTGAACAAAAGGTGAGAGGGTAGTCTTCGACCCATTATACACTACAACAAAAAATTTTATTTGTTGTTATTTTGGCTTGTTTTCCAATATTAATATGTAAAACTCTTTTAAAAAGATGTACATTTTTAACCAACTATGCTGCAGAAGAAAAAATTGTTATCTGAGAATGTTGAATATAATATTAAAAATACAAATATTTTAAAATATCTAAAAATCCTTTAAAAAAAAAGATGAATTCACCTGAGAAGCAGCATATAAGATATTTATACTTGCTTTTAACAAGAACTTGAATACAAGTATATTTTGACTTTGCTGCACACGCAGAACCAAGTGAATAAAATACACGTATATACAAAATACATTTATATTTAAGATACTTCCTCTTAAAGCGAGTCTAAATACCTTATATGTTGCTTCTCAAGTAAATGTATCTTGTTTTAAGGATTTTTAGACAATTTTAAATGGAAAACAAGACAAACACACTTGATAACAGTAGGATTTTTGCAGTTAATTTTTTTTTTACTGAATTAAACAATACATTTGTTTTTTTATTTCATTTAATTCTGTGAGTCATTTAGAGGTATTTTTAAAAGATGATTTTGTTCTCTTTATTGTTAGTAAGCACATTTAATACAACCTTTTAAGTCGGGGCACAAGCTGAATAATCAGTTAAGAGCTAATGATTAATAGTTGCAATAATTGCCAAACAGTCGAATAATCGATCTAATAATCAGATTAATTATCAAAATAATCGTTAGTTGCAGCCCTAGTGGCAATAGAAAGGCTCCAATCGATGGCCCATGAATTATATGCATGCCTCTTCAGTTGGATAGAGTTCTGAAATGAATGTGTGCTCATTGCCTATAAAGAAATCCTCTGCCTGAGGGTAAAGTAAACACAATACAAAACAAAAATCCCATCATGGACATAATGCTTGACCTCAATTGCCTCTAAACAATACATCTGCATTCATGCACAGGAGGAGAAAAGCACAGACACACAGTCTGATATAAATACAAATAAACCCTCTGCAGCAGCTCTACATGCCACATCATTCAAAAACATTAGCTGAAAATTGATTTCAATGGCAGAATTCCATTGCCTCTTGCTAGTTTTTTTCTCCACATTAAAAACACTCCGTTTTTAGGTTTAGGTTACATTTAGGTTATGCCAATGTATTTACATACACAATGAGGAATTTAAAAGCATAGCTACTTGAAAAGCATGGTATGTTCAACATTTAGTAAGTAATCTGAGCATTAAGCTACATGCCATATAGCACAAAAGAAATTAAAGTAAACAAGCTGACAGACTCTAAAATGAATTCATTTTTAAAAGGACAGTTCAGTCAAAAAGGAAAATTCTGTCATCAAACACTCAGAACAAAAGCAAATGTTAAGCAGAATTTCAGTCTCAGTCACTGATCTCGTTTACATGGACACCACAAAGTCATTTATTGTGAAAAAGCTGCTTAAGTCTGGAAAGCAGCTTACCTGTTTACACACACTGTGTTCGTGGCTTTCTCTTTACTCTCGCATAAAGTGGCATTAACCAGCTTTCACCACAATAATGCAATTTCCACACAACGCTTGTGTAAACAACAAACATGGGTTTGGCTATTTTATTATCTGTCATTTCCAGATATTCCAGAGCTGTTGCTGTGTTTGTTACCTTAACTTTAAGGAAACAGAAGAATTGCACAGCAATAGTGGTGTTTCCCTCTAACATCAAACTCTGGGATTCCCTTAATTTACTTGAGCGCATACACGTGGACGTGAGGGACAGCAGTCGATTTTAAATTGATGTATATAAATGGGTATATTTTATATTGTATGTGTTTTTCCTTTTACCACTGTACTCCAAGAAATGTTGAAATCTTTCCACAGTGTTGACTATTTTAAATCTGATGTATGGTTCCACCCTAAAAAGTTATCATTGTGAAAAATCTAGAGTTCTGGCAAACTTGATGCAAATTTACCACTTATTATTTTAACACGCAAATGAGCAATGTTTGCCAGAAGGTTCTTCACCTGTTGTGGTGAACCTGCAGCAAACCTTTTGCAACAATGGACAATTTGCCGCTACTGGCAAACCTGTGGTAATAATTTAGAGTTTGCTGCAAAGTTAATTTTCATGTTAAAATAATTAGTGGTTTGCCAGAAGTCTTGAATATTGAAATAGTAGTTATCCGGTCTACTCCAACTCACATGGAAACCCTTCAAAAACTTGCAAGTACGCTGCTAAACCACATGAGAATCCTGGATGTGTTAAACTATTTCTCTTAATTCCTTAAACGCATAAGAAAAAAAATTTGAAAAAATTTGAAAAAAATAAAACGCTTTCTGAAAAAACCTTGGGGATTTCATTTGCGCATGTGAACGTCGTAGTCATGATCCAGTTTCATTGCATTTTTTTAAATACAATGAAAGTGAATGTGATTAGGGCTACATTCTTCTAAACATCTTTTGTATTCAACAGAATTTACATTGGTATGGAACAACATGAGGGTGAGTAATTGATACCACCACCAATTTAAGACTACACCCTGCTGAATATTGTGACAAATCTGGAATGTTTGCAAAGCAACATTACACAGATGACAACGCATTCTCATTTTAAATGGGTAGGCTAACGAAAGCATATTTGCTCTTTAGTCAATTTGACAGAGGGATGCATTTTACCTGTAATGGTCATCTCATTCATTTACAATTTTACTTCTGTATAAAAGGAAACTTCACAATGGCAACAACTAAACAATCTTCTAGGTTGTTTTGTCCACTTAGTGGAGCGTGCATCAACACCAGGCCGATAACAGAATGTTCTGTGCACTGAATTAAAGGCCAATAAATCCAGACTGCAGTGGCTGGACTGTGGAACAAGTGCTACAGGTGCCAGTGAGCAAAACATGCTGTGAAAGTTGTGGTGGTGACAACCGCAGAGATGTGTACAGGTCATGATTTGAACAATGCAAAGCTAAAAGCTGAGGGGAAAACATTAAATTCTTATGTTTCAAATGAACATTTAAATAGTAGTAATTAGGCCACGTATACACTGCAGCTAAATTTGGTCGTCAGCTCACTTTATTCAATCCTGTTTTGTTTGTCACAGGAGTGGTGGTGGCGTAGTGGGCTAATGCACACAACTGTTAATCAGAAGGTCATTGGTTTGATCCCCACAGCCACCACCATTGTGTCCTTGAGCAAGGCACTTATCTTCAGGTTGCTCCGTGGGGATTGTCCCTGTAAGTGCACTGTAAGTCGGTTTGGATAAAAGCGTCTGCCAAATGCATAAATGTAAATGTAAATGTTCTGTACACACACAGTTCAGTAATTTACCAGAGTGACAACCACATTCTTCTCTACCAGATTAACTTCTGAAAAATTCCAGTAGTGACAACCGTATTTTCAAAGAGCCAAAATCCGACACTAAATTCTACTGAAAAGGGGCATTTACCTGTGATAGGGACGTCAATTTTCAGACATTTTCATAATCATTGTTTTTAAAATAATTGTCGTTTTTTATTTTTAAGAAATTTGCAAAGATTTCAAGCAAACTTCTTTCACATTGTCATTATGGGGTGTTTGTAGAATGAGGAAAATTATTAATTTAATCCATTATGGAATAAGGCTGTAACATAAAAAATTTGGAAAAAGTGAAGCACTGTGAATACATTCCGGATCCGCTGTAAATGCGCTTGTCATTCCCGAAACTTAGTGCATATGTGGCCTTAGAGAAATAAATAAAAATTGTGTAAGTGAGCTCTCAAAATATGCATTAGCCAACACAAAAGACGATGGATAAAAATAATCTTTTTAAAGGGATAGTTCACCAAAAATTTAAATAGTCATTATTTACTCACACTCATGATATCCCAGGTGTGTATGATTTCACCAGAACTCATTTGAAGAAAAATAGAAAAATATCTTGGCTCAATAGGCCCTTAAAATCCAAGTGAATGGAGATTTCCCTTTTGAAGCTCCAAAAATTACAGACAGTCAGCATAAATGTCATTGTTAAAACTGCAGCTGTTAAATTAATGTCTTCTAAAGTGATGCGTTCACTTTTGGTGTGAAAAATATCAGTATAGTACTTTAACTATAATCCTAAGTAGAGGTCGAACGATATGGGTTTTTTCAGGCCGTGCCGATCTTTTGAAATCCGGGTCGGCCGATGGCCGATAAATGCTGACGATTTATTTGGCCGATATGTGCTTGTTTTTAACCTCTTATTTGAACCTTTTATTTGAAAGATAAAATGTAATACAAATAATTACTTAAGATAGACAAAATTTCTCAACAAATACATTTATTGAACACTTGACCAATCTGCACTTGTACACTTAAATTAAAAATGTAATGTAAAAACATATTGTATAAATAATGTATAACAAATATATTAAATAAACAAAGCAGGAGTTACGAACTGCTCCGAGACACGAAGGTTGAGATCCAAATGCAGCTTTAATTAAGGGGCAATCCAGACACGTAATCCAATATTCAGAGCATCCAAGAGAAGCACTGGCATAACTAGGGATGGGTATAGTTAAGGTTTTAATGGTATTACTACTCTTACCGATACTGCTTATCGATCCGGTACTTTAACGGTATTCTTAACGGTTAAACGTTATATAGGCACAGTGATTCAATTTCAGGAAGGTCTACTAACATTACTGTTCAGGCGTGATCTAAAAAGAAATCTAATAAAGTAATCAATTGTAAAATAACACTGCATAATTTATCATAGATAGATTCATGCTTATTAATGCAGAAGTTATTCATTCAAGAGCTGTAAGTGATGTTCTCTTTGCCTTTTTTTGTTTGATTCGCAGTAGTGGCTCAATCGTCAGCATGTTTATTAGACTGCTTCCCCTTTAAGACCGAGTGCAGATCTAATAGGCTCCTGATGCACCATATTTTCTCCCAACTATTTCCATAACTACGTCCATTTAAGACATAAACTGTGTTTAAGTGAATCTCCAAGCAGATCGTTTTGACATATTTTTGTGTATAGTTGATCGTTTAGACGCGCACATGAAACCCAAAGTAGCCTATACTTTTCTTGTCTCGTTGCAGTCTGTTTCGGAGCACGCGCCGCCTTGGGAACAGTATCGCTAGCGCTCTATTATTAAACACGTCCCACAATTTAGCAACAGTAGCTAGACTGCATTTTACAACAATCAGCTGATTCTGAAGTTAAGTTTGAGTTTTAGGGAGAAATGTCAGTGCACCGGTGTGAAGAGAAGGAAGTTGTGCTAGACAGAATGCGGCTTATGTATAAATATTATTTTTATAATCTTTGGAAGGCAAATCTAATATAAAATCAGACTAATATCACAGATCTAAAGTGTAACCAGGCTACGTTTGAATGTTTAGTTCTGTCACTCATTAAGCAGGGCTCGTGTTGTGCTCGTTGTGGCACCGCGTAAGCGAGATCTCTCTCTCTTTCTCTCTCTCTCTGACTGCGAATAGCTAAATTGCTTCACAGACAAATGGTTTAATATTATTATACTTAGAAATGGCTGGCGAGATAAAATAACTTTCTCTTTATAGCAATAATAAATGTATTTTCTTAATTTCTCCAGTACCGACAGCAGAACCGATAACGTCAGAGTTTACCAAAGCCAGTCCTTCAATAGCCTATAGTGCGTTGGTATCTTTTTTTATTACTTATTTCTTTGCATTGAGTGACAACCCTCTCAAATATAAGACACACAAACAGAACAAATAAAAGTCTCAGATTCACTGTCTGTAATTGCAAAATTCTTGCTTATTTATTGTGACATGATAGCAACCCTTCTGCTGTGATAATGCAACTTCAACTACGCTATCAATATCCAAAGTAGCCGAACGTCATGTCGCCTATCGCATTTGTCACGTTTTTTTCTTGAAGTTGGCATTAACACATCAAAAGTTTTTAATTAAATATAAAGGAGTTATACGAATTGAATCCTTACCGTTTTCTCCAAGGAACTTAGCTCCTTCCTTAGGCACTGGATGAGGTCTGCTCACTCTAGGAGCAGCGTGTGTCGAACACGTGTTCCACAACAACACTAGGCTGCCCACAGATGCACCTGCCTAATAATCGGCTTGATATACTTGGATATTGCCGATGCCGATTATGTTAAAAAAAAATAATCAACCGATTTATCGATCGACCTCTAATCCTAAGTGAAGGTAAGCTTCACGAGAGGGTGGAGTCCAAGCGGTCTCTTGTGTGACATAATCTTGTGTTCTCCACTCAGTTGAAACATCCAGGATTAGCACACAAATGCACAATTGTGAGTAAAGAACATATATCTAAACCACAACCAAACAAGCTACTGTACAGCGTTGCTCCTCGCTTGTAAAGAGCGCTGCTCTTCCGGGAGTGTTGCACGTGCCTCAGTTCTTGCGTGTTTCAAATGCCAATGTGATTACATCACACACGCATACTGCTCCTGAACGGAAGCTTGATTTAGAGTTAAAGTACTTAAATATTTATATTATTTACACCAAAAGCGATCGTGTTGATATTGATTAGCTTTTGAGTCGTATCGATGACATTTATGCTGACTGTCTGTGATTTTTGAGGTTCAAAAAGGAGAAATCGCCCTTCACTTGCATTTTAAGGACCTACTGACCTAAAATATTTTTAAATTTTTCCTTCAAATGTGTTCTGGTGAAGAAAGAAAATCATACACACCTGGGATATCATGAGGGTGAGTAAATAATGAGAGAATTTTCATTTTTGGGTGATCTATCCCTTTAAGCTTGCCATTAGCCAACAAAACAGACAATGGATACAAATATTTTTTAAAGCTTGCCATTGTTTTGGATGCATGGTATTACTTTCTACCAGAGAACCATAAGAGACATTAGGCAGAATTAAAGTAAATGTCAGTCACCATTCACCTTTCATTGTACTGAAAAAAAAAAAGATGCAAAAAAGGAAATGGTGACTGAGGCTATAGAAAGAAATTCATACAGATTTGGACCAACATAAGGGTGAGTAAATGACAAATAAACTATCCTTTTAAGAAGCCAGTGAGTATAAATCACAACATATGTTTAAGGCTACATGGGCCATTCCCTTTTGTATCCACTGTGAAACAGTAATGATCGGTAAGAATCACTTGAAGCAGTAAACATGGGGTTTAACCCTCATTAAACTTGCCTGCTGCTTTTCTTATCTTCACAAGCTTTGAATCCAGAGATCTCAAGCTTTAATATCCACAGGTAGGGGCATATCTTTTAAATGGCGGCATGTATGTGGTTATGTTTGGCCCTCATCCCATAACCAGACACTGACAGTAATTGACACGTAATTGTGTTTCTCCCTGCTTGGTATGTGTGATCCAATTCAGTGACAAGCACATAAGAATCATCTTTCATGTGGTTTGAGACCAACTAGAGAGAAGTAAGATTTTATTTAAACTCAGCAATGTCTCACGCTTCAGCGTGAAAGAGGAATGTAGGGCAGATCTGTTCTAACGCTGAACTGTGACTTGTCCCATTACAAATTCCAACAGCTCTATTAGCTCATCCAGGCCTCTAAAGTCATGGAACTTAACGAGAATGGCAGGGCTATTACATTACCATTACTTCAATCAGGTCAGTCTGCCTGAGGAACAACAACACAGTACACGCTCAGGTATCTGAGAGTCAGTACAACTAAGTGACAATTACTGTAGCCCTAATTAAGCCATTGCCACTTCAGGCTGGGTCGGACTCTTTCTTCATTATGCATATATGTGATGGCAGTGGCATCAGTATTTAGGGACATGGGTTGTTAACACAAATGGCAACAAAAATTGATGCAGGAACTCTAGAATTACAGAGATCTCAATCTTGCCTTTTAATACAGACTTTAACATCAGTTGAAGAGCCAGAGCAGAGACAGACTTTGTAGTTCTGTTAGTCTAAATGCTACATAATAAAAACTAAAAGTGTTAAAACAATGGACACAAGCATGCACTCACTTGCACTCATGAATGCACAATGGATGACAAGATTTTCACTGAAATATTACTTAAATTACATGTTTTTCATCAAAACCAAATGCCTTTAGAAGACTTTGAATATGACGCATGAGATGCACGGACTATTTTTATTATACTTTTGGGTCAACTGCTGTGTTGAATACACGGTCAACTGCCATTGTATTGAAAAGGCCAGAAAATTTTACATTCTGTTTTTCGTAAATTACAATTTTGGGTGGACTAGGCCAATTACTTTAATAAGTCTTTCTAAAAACATTAGCTCTTTGTGATTTATATAAACAGTGATGCTGATTGAACATTTACAAATAATATATAATTACATAATTATTTTTGGCTACTACTGCCTCAAATGGAGCATTTAGCAGAAGACACAGAGGATGGAGATGTATCAAAGCAAACAACAAAACAATGAACTGGACAAACAAATTTGCTCAAAAACTCTAAATAAAAATTCCAATAAAAATTCACTTAGCCTACTGTCTGTAGGTTTGGGAGTCATTCAGACTTCAACAACATTCTAGAGAACTCTAGGACGCTTACAGCACTATTTGATCAATTATGAATGTACTTTTTTTTTTTTTTTGCCGCAGAAAGTCAAGGCTAGATTTCTTTTGGAGACTGCATCAGCCACAGCTGGTAAAAGACCTTCATCAAATTAATATCTTTTAAGTCAAGCAAGAGTTGAGAATGTCAAAAAAAAAAAAAAAAAGAGGAGGCCAGCCATGAGATTTAATATACCTTCAATGCTAAATCAAACCCTGCCAGCTAATGGGACAAAAGAAAGGCGGATTTGGCCCTCTCTTTTCTCATAATTTAACCCCTCGCAGAATATAATAAAGAGGCCTGGAGCAGCTGCAGACTGACCAGTCCCCAAGTACACAATTAACAACAAAAGAGCCCTTTTAACACATTGAGCTAATCAGCAGCCGGCCCACCACTGCAGTCCCCCTGAACCATCTGCAAGACGACAGACCTTCTCCCTGATTGAGAAAAAAAAAAAGACTGGCACCATGCTATCATGTCCTAGGGTCAATGAAGCACATTGCTTAGCAACAGTCAAGCCCCTGTGCCTGGAAACCAAAAGCTTTTGCTTTCAAAGAGCAACTCAAACAGTGGACAAGCGAATGTGCTCCAAAATTTGATTACCAAATGGCCTCCAATTGTTAGTTGACCACTACTGAAGAGAGCATTAAGAGCCACCTAGTATGAACCTAAAGTGACCAGAATTTTGGACATGCAAGATGACATTGAGTGCATAAAAATGTTTTGCATGCGCAAGATGACATTGAGCACATCAAAAAATATTTTGTACACGCTTGAACTTGAGTTTTGTAAAGCAATTTATCTTCTTGCAAAGATGAATAATTTGTTTGCGAGTGCAAGATCTCACTATCCTCATTTGTGCTCTGTGTGCGCCCTGAACTTTAGACTGCTCGCTTGTTTTTACACCCGTATTCCGACAAGTCCTGCCACCTATGTCAGGACTGGCTATTAGGAGCTGCTTACAAGCTCTCTGTGATTGGACAGCTACATGGTAGCTACAGCAACCATCTAAGTGTAAATATTGCAGAAGAGCCAACAGGCACAATGCTCCAAGTTCAGTACACACTTTAAATACTGTATGCAGTTACCATTCCAAAAGATATTTACCCCGTGGATTACAGACATACCAGGAATACTGAGAGGCTTAATTTACTGTAAAGGAAGTTTTTCAAAAAATAGTAGCCTGGGATCATGCAATGCTAAGGACTTATTTCTATTTATCTCAAACAATTGAGGTTCAATATACTGTACATTTAATTTACCCCAAACTATGACAGGAGACATAATTAGCTGCTTCTCCCTTTCTTCAGTATCTTCTAAATAAATTTTGCCATAACGGTTCGGGTAGAATGCATAGACCATAAAAAAAGCATAGACCATAAAAAAAGAGCATACTGAACATTTCAAGACCCCACAGCTCTAAAAGCAAACAAAAAGCTTTCCTAATTTATTATCAAGTATAATATAGAATATTAATTTAGCCAATATTTATAAATTTTCATAATATTTATAATACACAAGGTATATTTATTATATTATAAATATTTAAATAATATTTTTTGTAATAACAACAAAAAGAATGGTCAGTGGTTGCTGATCCATGGTAGACTATAATCTGTGTGTAATCACATTTATTTTAATAAACTGCTCTCTCAGAATATCATTTGGGATAGTGTAGTTTTGACTTCAGTCACATTTTACAGTGTAGTTTTACAAATGGGAGAGATTATATTAATATAATCTCAGATAAAAGTGGTTGATAACATGGGCAAGCTAGTAGCTACGTACGTGTAACTTGGTAACCCAAACCAAATACTAGCCAACAGAACCAAATGCTAATATAGACCATACTAAGAGAGCTAGACAGTAGTGGTCGACCAATATATTCAGAGGCCGATAAATTGTCAGATTTTCGGACGTTTTAAATTATCGGCTGATAAATTCTCATTTGGCCGATTTGTTTCTTGAGGGCGCAGAGAATCGCCTGCTTGCATGTGAAGCAACTGAGACATGTAAATGAACAGTCATGGTTTTGTTGTTACGTGCAATCGTGTTACTACAATAAGACCGGTGTGCAACACAGTCTCATTTAAATGGTCTGCATATCAGAGCATTACATTAACTGAATGTTAGTCTGTGTTAATGAAGTGCTAGCCTGTTTCATTTCCCGTCTCTCTCCACAACAGTTGAACTTCTGATATTTAACTGTCTTCTCGATTGATAAAAAGGCAAATATCAGTTGAACTAATATCATATACCGTCTGCAAATATGCGCATATCTTGTTTAAACAGATGTATAATACACAAACCTCACAAAACTTGAGCAGATCCAGCATCCTGTGGAGTGCTTATTTATTTATCTCTAAAGTATGCTATCAGCCTCTCCTCAGCAGTTCCCTGTCACTTTTAACTTTCTTTTCTAATGATAAAAGACAAATATCAAGAAAACTATAATATACCATCTGCAAATATGCAGAAATCTAATGTAAAAAGATGTCATTCACGAACCTCATGAAAATCCAGTGTTTTATTCCCATCAATCGCTCATCTAATATCTTCCTCTGAAGCACGTATTCTATCAGCCAGAATCAACACTTCAGGATCAGGATAAAAAGTTCCTCTGATTAACAAATCATGATGGTCAGTCCGTGACAATACAAACGGGCAATCCAGGGCGTTTTGACATTGCCTGTCAGTCATCTCGAGAACGAGCATGCGCATTAGCTATACAAGCTGGGAAAACTGCGTTTTTTGGCATAGTCTGAGGTAAAGCAGCAAAATTTAGGATGCCAGCGCTGTCAGATTTTACTGCTGATTTGAAATATGTTCTTTGATCGTAATCTTGACCAACCATTTTTAAGAATTAATTGTTCCCCCATACAAGTAGATAGGCAATCATGCACTGGCATGATTGGAAATAGTCTCCCAGGAGCATTCCAAAGATGGCCGCCAGACTTACTAGAAAGACTTTGGCTGGATCCACACGATCTTGTGAGTGCATCTTCAAAGTAAAAGCATTTCACGTGTGCTAGATGTCTTATCCACTAGACTGTATGTATGATTCTGTATTTCTTTTAGAAAATTTGAATGGTAACGTGTAGTGGTCGACCGAGAATATATCGTCTGATATTCTGACTTTTTTTAATTATCTGCATTGGGCGATACATTTTCCCATTTGGCCATTTTTTTTGAGGCTGCCAAAAATCACCTGCTTGCATGTGAAGCATCTGAGACATGTAGATGATCAGTAACTGTTTGTTTTGTTGTTACATCCCATAGTGGTATGCAACAGTGTCATTTAAATGGTCCACATATCAGAGCAGAGGCAGACGCATTTGAGCTCAATGTTAAAGTGCTCGCCTGTTTCATTCTCTCTCGCTCACCAGTTCCCTTTAACTTTTAACTGTCTTGTCTAATGACAAAAAGGCAAATATCAAACTATTATCATATAATGTCTGCAAATATGTGCATATCCAATAAATCAACCATACACAACTTCAGCAGATCCAGCGTCCTGTGGAACGCTCATAAATCTTTCTCTGAAGCCTGTATTCTAACAGTGTCTCCTCAAAAGGTCCCTGTAACTTTTCTTATGATATAGGCAAATATCAATACAAATTATATTATATACCATCTACAAATATGCACACATCTTGTTTAAACAGATGTCATTCACAAACCTCAAGAAAATACAGCATGTTCTTCCCGTCGAGCACTCATCAAATATCTTTCTCTGAATCAAAAACTTCAGTATCAGGATCAAAAGTTCCTCTGATTCACAAATCAAGAAGTAGGCGATCCAGGCCATTTAAATGTCAGGAGATGGATCTGCACTTCAAGGCTGCATCCCAAACCAGGAAAATGCTGACTCCTGAGGCTGTATACGGAGGTACAATGAAAATAAATGATTTTCAAACTGTTCAGAGACCAGTTTCCGAATGAATTCCATTCATTCAAAACAGATGTCAGTTAAGCCATTAACTGATTAGGCAACAAGGTAGCAAGTCAGCAGCATACATTTCCAGATTCAGCCCAAGGTAAAAGTGCTTCACGTTTGCTATAAGTAGGCCTAGATGTCTTATTCACTATGCACTGCATGTAAAATTGGTTTGATTCTGTATTTGAGTAAATGCGATTGCTAATGTGGACATGCCATCCATAGTTGCCAAACTACTGTGTGTACTGTTATTTACTTCTTCCTAATATATTAACAATTTCTTCATTTTCATCAATAAATTACAAAAATGTTATGACTAAATAGAAATCTGAAGAGACTGCTATCTACCATTTAAAATACAATATTATTTTTTCTTTTGTGTGTAATTGAATATAGTGCTTAAAAAGACTTGATTATTATATTTTTTTTTATTGTATCTGTCTATCGGCCACCCTGCCTCTGAATATCGGCCATTAAAAAACCCATAACTGTTGACAACTACTAGACATATGGTTATCTAGCTAGTAAGCCAGTGTACGGACTAAAAAAAATATATTTCATAAAAGGATAAATAAAAACAGTTGTCAACAAAAAGAACTGCTTTTGTGTGATCATATTTTTACACATTTCCTTTCTTGAAAACACACTATCCCCTTCTCTTGTTTTGATTAGCAGTATGATCTGTGATCTAGCCAGCCAATCAAAATGTACCACCTCATCTTTGATTGGTTGAAATTCAGGCACATTATAACGCTGTGAACTTGAGCAAGCGGTCAAAGCTATGAGCACAAATACACGTACAAATACATTTATTCAAGTGCAGAATTAATTTTTGTTTGCTAAAAAATGAGTTAATCTTTGCAAGAAGATACATTGCTTTACAAAACGGAGTTCATGTGAATACAAATTACCTTTGCGTGCACACAGAATTGTGGCACAATCACCAGAAGTGTTAATCACATCCACTTGCATTGTATGGACCTACAGATCTGAAATATTGTTCTAAAAATCTTTATGTTCAGCAGAAGAAAGAACGTCAAGCATATCTGGGATAACATGAGGGTGAGTAAATTATGAGTTTTCATTTTTGGGTGAACTCTCCAGTTAACCACACATGATATTATACATGGAGACTTGTAAATCTATTCCAAACTTTAGCCCAAAATCATTATATAAAGAATAAGAGACATGCATAAAACTGTGATAATAAACTTACATTTACATTTTACATTTATGCATTTGGCAGACGCTTTTATCCAAAGCGACTTACAGTGCACTTATTATAGGGACAATCCCCCCGGAGCAACCTGGAGTTAAGTGCCTTGCTCAAGGGCCCAACAGTGGCATCTTGGTGGTGCTGGGGCTTGAACCCCCAACCTTCTGGTCAGTAACCCTGAGCCTCAACCACTGAGCCACCACTGCCCCCAGTGGTTAACTTAAAGGGTTTGTTGTAACTAGCCCCTGGGGTTTATGAACTGTGGAAATGACAATCTGCTATACTCCGATGCAGGTATTACATAAAGTTGGTGGGGGAAAAAAAAAAGAAAAAGTTAAGTGTCAGCTGAACAGCCCAACCAGAATGCCACACACTGGAACACAGGATACCAAATAAGGGTGAATCACAAGATCCTATGTATTTATAACAGACTCTGTTAATGCTGCTGTCTATCAATATCAACTATGTTTCCCATGACACTATCTTCACTCCAACTGTTTGTCACTGCTGAATGTCACTCATTTGCATAAAGTTTAACCGGACATGCATGCATCTAGTCGCCAAAAGGTAGCTTAAACAACTGTACAACCCATGGACCCTTTTCACTGACTATGACGACGTGTTTATGTATTTAGCAGTGAAAATTTGCAAACATTTACATTTATACAATTATATTACCCTGGAATTACCACAGATGTGATGAGGTTTCTTGCGCTGCTGCTGAGAGTGTGACAATGAATTTGCCATCTCTTCTGACTGTCGTAATCCATCGCTCTCAACATTTTTTACATTTGGAAAGTTATGGAAACACAATAGTGGCATTCTGCTTTTGATGGAGCAAATTGATAAGATAAAAAAAAATAAATAACAATAAATATATTATATACACACACTCATACATATACACTGTAAGCCAAAAGTTTGTAATAATTATTACATTATTAGAACTTTATTAATCCCTGTGGGGGCAATTAATAATGTACAGCTTGTGCGGTTACGGAAGGAAATCGGTACTTTAATTCACCAAAGTGGCATCCAATGGATCATAAAGTATAGTCAGGACATTACTGATGTAAGAAAATAAAATAAAAAATAAAAAACTACTTTTTTTTTTAATCAAATCTAGACAGGCCCCATTTCCAGCAGCAATCACTCCAACATCTTATCCTTGCGTAATCATGCTAAATTAGTAAAAAAAAAAAAAAATAATCACTTGCCATTATATCAAACACAGCTGAAAGCTATTTGTTTAGGAACCACATTATAGCGACCACGAGGAGGTTACCCCATGTGACTCTACCCTCCCTAGCAACTGGGCCAACCTGGCTGGAGTCACTTAACATGCCCTGTGTGATAATTGACTGACAACACAGCCATATCTATGGCAAGAGCTACAGGAAACGTGGGGTGAAATGTCCCCTGAGTATCTGGACAAACTGACACCTAGAATGTCAAGGATCTGCAAAGCTGTCATTGCTGCATGTCGAGGATTTTCTAATGAGAACTCTTTGAAGTAGTTTAAGAAGTTTTTTCAAATTGTAATTCTTCACGTTATTAATGTCCTGACTATACATTGTGATGGGTTGGATGCCACTTTGGTGAATAAAAGTTCCAATTTCTTTCCATAAGAGAAAAATCTGTACATTATTCCAAACTTTTGGCCCCCAGTGCATGTATATATATGTGTGAGAGATATATATTTTAGACATGTCCCGATCGATCGGCCGCCGATCAAAATCAGCGAATTTTCATCTTAAATCCATGATTGCCGATCGTGCCTAGATTTAGGGCCGATCTTTTTTGCAGCATGCAGGCAATCACACATACACTGCTCCTCTAATGAATGAGTGCTTTCTCAGCCCTTGAAGCATGACAGAATGGTCTATGGAGGGTGAGTTGTTGGCAATTCTAAACAATCACGAATGTAATCTTTCAGACATGATGTAACTGAAATTTTTTTAGGTGTGTGTTTGTGACTAAGAGCAGCACTCATTTACTGAAGCGCACTGCACAAGCAGACTATAGCCTATTTGGGCTGAAATTATTAGTTGGAGTTATCGATAAAGTCTACAATAAATAATGGTCGACAAAAATTTTAATTGTTGAACAGTAATTTGATCTCTTTTAAATGTAAAATGAGATCACAGTAAACTCTAGAAGCAATGCAGTTCGAGCCTGATTGAGGATAGGAAGAAAACAGCTCACAGTCAAGATGCACTCTAAACCTTCACAGCATCATGTGATGTAGATCGCAAATTATGGGGGAATTATAATGCAAAAATACAAATAAGTTAAAATACAGAAACACTCTCTGTGTGGAATAAGCAGAGCCGGAGCTCTTTAAGGGAAACACCCCAGCGCTACACCTTAAATGCAGTTATATTTAATGCATTATAGCTTTATTAAAGTTCAAATAATAAGGCAGAAGGTCATGTAAAAAACTACAAACTCCAAAACTTTAGTTTCTCTGTCGTTCAGCAAGATTCTAATGTGATGCTCGTGACTTAATGAAGCATTATATATGCGTCATTATAAATTGGCAATATGCAGCTTTATTAATATTATATTTTTTTGTGAGTTAAAGATGGATTGAAATGAACTAAAAGATGAGAGAGAGGTAGTCTTTGCCCCATTACACACTGCAACAAAATACGTTTGATTTATTTTTGTTTTGGCTTGATTTCCAAATATAAATATCTAAAACTCCTTTTTAAACACCATACATTTTCTTAGCAGCTATACTTACAAAAAAAATTGACCTGAGAATGTTGAATATAATATTAAAAATACAAATATTTTAAAATATCTAAAAATCATTTAAAAAAGATGCATTTACCTGAGAAGCAGCATATAAGATATTTATACTTGCTTTTAGTGAATAGATCATGAATATAAGTATATTTTGTCTTTACTGCACTCGCAGAAGTATAACCAAGTGAAAAAACATTTATATTTGAGGCATCCTCTTAAAGCAAATCTAAATATTATATGTTGCTTCTCAAGTAAATGTATCTTGTTTTAAGGATTGTTACACAATTTTAAAATGGAAAACAAGACAAAAACACTTGATAACATTTTTTGCAGAGAATTTCTTTACTGAATTAAAATTTAAAAGTATTTTTCCCTTTAATTCAGAGAGTCATTTAGAGATTATCCTTAAATTGGCACTGGTGACTAGGGGTGGGCGATATCTCGATATTTAAAATATATCGAGATATTTTTTAAACACAATATGAATTTTGACATATCAGTATATATCGATATATTGTTTATATTCAATTCTGATTTCAGCCACTTTGCTCGCTTGCTTTCTCTGTGCTGTGCTCGCTCCGCCTCCGCTCGCCTCGTCTCCTTGCTTTTGCTCCCCTCCCTTCGCGTGTTGTCTCATTCAACATGGCGTCGCCACGAACCAGCCCGGAGGCAGAACTCGTCTAAAAAAAAGGACAACTGGCTCCATTATATGGAGATACTTCAGTTTTAAGGCGTCGGATGAACAGCAGACAGATGTCTACTGCCGTGAATGCCGAAAGTTGGTGCCAACCAAAGCTTATAGCAAACTTGTTTTTTGGCTATTTGTTGATGGCGACAACAGAGTTAATGTATTTTTCCTGTAAAGATATCGAGATATATCGTATATCGAGATATAGCAAAATATATCGAGATATATTTTTTGCTCCATATCGCCCAGCCCTACTGGTGACCCAAAATGTAGCTTTGGCAGCCGGCAAAAAATTTGCAGTAAGGAAAAACCCTGTCTGTCAAAGTGATGGAAAGCATTTGAATTAAGCTATAGATCAAAGATTAAAAAATTTGATAAAAGACAAAATATTCAGTTACCACAGCCTCTAATGCACAGGTAATTTTGATCTTTACCCGATCACAGTAGAGACATATTTGACTGCAAGGTGGAAATGCAAACCAGCGAAAAATATCTATGCTATCCAGATATGAAACGCATGTTAACGCAAGGCTTAAATGGGGCCTAAAACAATCGAAGTTCAATCAATAGAGCAACAGTGCCTGCCCACTTTTTCAGCAATCTTGGTTCCGGATGTATTATTTTCATAGGAATTTTATAAAATATTAAGCCATGAACACAAGCCCTGAGGTAAATAATATCTTTATATAATTTGAAGTAAAAAGGTATTTGAAAATGTGACAAAAATCAAATGGACAAGATGTAAACATCTTAAGAAATTAACTAGAAATTCAAAGCATAACGAATGACTTAATAGAAGGGAATTACTTCAAACAGGTAGTTAAAGGGCAGTTCACCCACAAATAAAATCTCTGTCATTACTCACATTCAAACCTGTATGATTTTCTTTCATCCATGTAACTCAAAAGGCGATATTAGGCAGAATATTAGTCACTGTATCTTTTTTTTTTCATACTATGAAAGTGAATGGTGACTGAAACGAACATTCTCCCTAACATTTTCTTTACGGACGCATGAAAATCATACAGGCTTGCAACATCACAAAGGTGAGTTGGTAATTAAAGATTTTTAGTTTTTGGGTGAACTGTCCCATTAGGTGTTCTAGTCAATACTCACCAGTTACATTCAAAAGTTTCAAGTTTTATTTGTCACATAAATAACCATACACAGTGTGACATGTAGTGAAATTCTTGACACAGAAAATGACTGTTTAATGCTGAAAAAAATGTCTTGGAAATGTTTTCAGATGAAATCAAAGAATCTTTATTAAATAATATGTATATTAAAGATAGATAATATATTTTCATATTATGTACATTTATAACAATATTATAGTGTTTATATAAAAACATTGTTTATGAATATTACATATTTATTAAAACTGACTGATTCACATGGCAGAAAAAAAAAAATTACCTGTATAGGCCAGATGAAGAGATGAGTCGCAACTGGTATTTAAGTTTTGCTCTTCACCCTACAGCTGTACTATACATTAACTTAAGACAGCGTCTAACAATTAGTCTGACTAACTAATGATGCCCGAGAAAGTAGCATAAAATGCTACTCTGTCTAACGTGAAAAATTCACATTGCGGGAAAATTAAAACACTGAAAAAAAAAAAAAAAAAAAAAAGGCCAACAGTGGACGCTCAACAGTTTTCCTTCTGTGAAAATATATTTGCTTAATAGAACAACACTATGTTTGATGCATAAACTATGCTTCAAAATTGATTCCAATGAAAAAATGAAGTTCTTTTAACTCAAATAATAAGAAAATAAAGAATATTTGCTACCATTGTAGAAGTCAAAGTCTTCCTTAAAGTCTCAACTGAAGTGTCCACAGCTCAGATGACAAATATTTTCCATGACAACACAAAACATAAGCAAAACTTAGCCTAGGGGTCTGCAAGCTTACATTTTTGTTTTAAATTAGACAGATCTAAAGCAATCTTTACACTGCAAGGGTGGAACAGAAGCTGCATTAAACTGGCATTTAGATGCATATACACATCTAACTGTTTAGTGCTGCTCAGAGCAGTCATAAATGCATTTACAAAGAAGTTACAACTGCATAAATAATTTGAGATTAATGTCTTAAATATACTATTTTAAATATAGAAATTAATGAAAACATAAAATTATACCTTATATATGAAACTATATTATGAAATATAAGCTCTATCAGGGCTAGGAGATATACAGTGGGTACGGAAAGTATTCAGACCCCCTTACATTTTTCACTCTGTTATATTGCAGCCATTTGCTAAAATCATTTAAGTTCATTTTTCTTTTCCTCATTATTGTACACACAGCACCCCATATTGACAGAAAAACACAGAATTGTTGACATTTTTGCACATTTATTAAAAAAGAAAAACTGAAATATCACATGGTCCTAAGTATTCAGACCCTTTGCTGTGACACTCATATATTTAACTCAGGTGCTGTCCATTTCTTCTGATCATCCTTGAGATGGTTCTACACCTTCAATTGAGTCCAGCTGTGTTTGATTATACTGATTGGACTTCATTAGGAAAGCCACACACCAGTCTATATAAGACTTTACAGCTCACAGTGCATGTCAGAGCAAATGAGAATCATGAGGTCAAAGGAACTGCCTGAAGAGCTCAGAGACAGAATTGTGGCAAGGCACAGATCTGGCCAAGGTTACAAAAAAATTTCTGCTGCCCTTAAGGTTCATAAGAGCACAGTGGCCTCCATAATCCTTAAATGGAAGACGCTTGGGATCGACTCAGAACCCTTCCTAGAGCTGGCGGTCCGGCCAAACTGAGCTATCGGGGGAGAAGCGCCTTGGTGAGAGAGGTAAAGAAGAACCCAAAGATCACTGTGGCTGAGCTCCAGAGATGCAGTCGGGAGATGGGAGAAAGTTGTAGTAAGTCAACCATCACTGCATCACTGGGGCTTTATGGCAGAGTGGCCCGGCGGAAGCCTCTCCTCAGTGCAAGACACATGAAAGCCCGCATGGAGTTTGCTAAAAAACACCTGAAGGACTCCAAGATGGTGATAAATAAGATTCTCTGGTCTGATGAGACCAAGATAGAAATTTTTGACCTTAATTCTAAGCGGTATGTGTGGAGAAAACCAGGCACTGCTCATCACCTGTCCAATACAGTCTCAACAGTGAAGCATGGTGGTGGCAGCATCATGCTGTGGGGGTGTTTTTCAGCTGCAGGGACAGGACGACTGGTTGCAATCGAGGGAAAGATGAATGCGCCAAGTACAGGGATATCCTGGACCTAAAACCTTCTCCAGAGTGCTCTGGACCTCAGACTGAGCCGAAGGTTCACCTTCCAACAAGACAATGACCCTAAGCACACCTCTAAAATAACGAAGGAGTGGCTTCACAACAACTCCGTGACTGTTCTTGAATGGCCCAGCCAGAGCCCTGACTTAAACCCAATTGAGCATCTCTGGAGAGACCTGAAAACGGCTGTCCACCAACGTTTACCATCCAACCTGACAGAACTGGAGAGGATCTGCAAGGAGGAATGGCAGAGGATACCCAAATACAAATGTGAAAAACTTGTTGCATCTTTCCCAAAAAGACTCATGGCTGTATTAGATCAAAAGGGTGCTTCTACTAAATACTGAACAAAGGGTCTGAATACTTAGGACCATGTGATATTTCAGTTTTTCTTTTTTAATAAATGTGCAAAAATGTCAACAATTCTGTGTTTTTCTGGCAATATGGGGTGCTGTGTGTACAATGAGGAAAAAAAAAAAATGAACTTTAATGATTTTAGCAAATGGCTGCAATATAACAAAGAGTGAAAAATTTAAGGGGGTCTGAATACTTTCCGTTCCCACTGTATATAGATGCAAAGTGTGGCCGTATCTATCAGCGGGCACGCTTCACATGAAACTGAAACAGGCTTGAGCAGGGAATGAATTTGACGGTTATTCGCATGCACTGGTTTAAAGGCAGATTCACTAAAGGAATTATGCCGATCAGGCAACGCCACAAACTCGTTGCTGATTCTTTGCGATTCTGATTTTGAGGGCCGGTTCTCAGTGCTCTACAGCGGAGGATGCAGAAGTCCACTGTGATCTGACTGACACACTCAGCAGGGACAGTGTCACTGTGATCCAGACACCTGGATCATCTCTTTAACATGCCAAGGCACGCTTGACTATACCGCACATCTGTATGTCTCCATCATTTGATTAATTTTTGCTGATGTGATCAAAAGAAAAGTTAAGAAAATGAAGGGAAGCATGTTATTAAAACAGGAGCGACGTCTGGTTCACAAAAGCGGACCCAGATTAAAAACATTTCATCTGAAAACTGATACACAACAATAACTTTTGGTAATACAAACAATCGGTTTAACTCCTTAAAACGAAGCACGCTAAAGAATAATATGATAGCCAAAAGATGCACTCCGCAAGTCTAAATATCTTATATGTTGCTTCTCAGGTAAATGCTTCTAAGGATTTTTAGATATTTTATAATATTAATTATATATTGCGTCGCAATGTGAATATATGTATTAAATATATTCAAAATTCTCTGATAACTGTTTTCTTCTGCAGTATAGCTGCTTAAGTAAATGTACATAAGGAGTTTTAGATATTTATATTGGAAAACATACCAAAAAAATATATATTGCATTGTATAATGGGGTAAGACTACACCCTCTCACCTTTTTGTTCACTTGATTTCGATCCATCTTTAACTCACAAAAAACAAACTATTTCTTCTTTATAGAGCGGTGTATCGCCGATTTTCTTCCTAAGATACACACCGGGACACTCATATTACATTTCACTATGTCGCGAGCAATCACGATAAAGTAAATCTAAAACCTAATTCAGCAAGCGTGCGCCAGTGATGAGCGTCTCTGCGCGAGACAGTGTATCAGCTGGGAGAAGTTTGAAACTCTCTTGCGCTGTTTTTCACGCGACTCATAAGCGGGCAGCTCTGAACGCACAGAAAAAAGCCAGTTTCGTAGTTTGTGCTTATTTATACAGCCCACTTCCTTATTATTTGAAATTGAATAAAGGATGCATTAAATGCTAATGGCACAGTGTTTCCTTTAGATGCTCTGGCAGTTTTGCTCGTGCGGAACACCAGGTACGGCTCCGCTTTATTTCACAACGACACGGCTTCTGTATTTTCTTATTTGGCATTTTTGTATTATAATACTCTGTGATCTACATCACCTTAATCTGTTTAGAAAGTAAACACCATAAACATTGGGTATTTAAAATTCTTGTTAAGTTGAAGTTCAGTTTTGAAGACGCAGCATTCTGTTCCATTTAGCTGCACTCTGTCTAGCTCAGGGGTTCTCAACCTTTTGCAAGCTGGGCCCCCCCAAAGCTGGTTCATTGCAGTTGGGGCACCAGTTCCCCCCTGCCCCGACCCATGCTTTATTGTTATTATTATTATTATAATAATAATAATAATAATAATAATAATAATAGGCAGTAGCACCAGAGTTCTAATGTGAGCTTGCAGGCATTACTATTATTATTATTATGAGTAGTAGTAGGCCTATCATCATTACTAGGCTATTGCTATATAATTATATGAGGTTACATGCTTTATTGTTGTTATTATTAGCTTTATTGTTGTTATTATTATTATTATTTTTATTATTATTATTATCCTCATCATCATCATCAGTAGGCCTATCATCATTACTAGGCTATTGCTATATAATTATATGAGGTTACATGCTTTATTGTTGTTATTATTAGCTTTATTGTTGTTATTATTATTATTATTTTTATTATTATTATCATCATCATCATCATCATCATCAGTAGGCCTATCATCATTACTAGGCTATTGCTATATAATTATATGAGGTTACATGCTTTATTGTTGTTATTATTAGCTTTATTGTTGTTATTATTATTTTTATTATTATCATCATCATCATCATCATCATCAGTAGGCCTATTATCATTACTAGGCTATTGCTATAATTGGGAATTGGCACCAGACATCTGATATTAATTTATGCTTTATTATTGTTATTATTACTAGGCCTAATAGTAGGCATCATCTGCATTTTTTACAGAAGCTTGCTGGTAGGTGATGTTAATGTGAGACCTGAGCCTGCTTTGCCTTGCAAAGAGCCTCAATTCTTGGCTCAATGTTTGATAAACATAGCCTCAAATCATCCTCGATTTGTGCACGATTAGTGTATTTCGCTTTGAGTGCAGTCATTTTTGAGAATCCTGCCTCACACAAATATGTCGACGCTGAAAGGAAGGAGAATCTTCAAGGCGACGCCACAGAGTTCAGGGTATTCCTGCATCAATGCTGCCCAGAATGACGAAAGAGGGCAGGAGCTAAAGAGTTCCTTCAGTCTACTGTCACTATTCAGCTCAATAAGCTGTTCCTGCATATCAATTGATAGCTCGTTTGCTGTGCACACAAACGGATCTCGAACCCACGCAAAAGAGCGATAATCCTCTTTAAAGTACGTCGCAAATTGTTTTCTCATTGCTGACAGGTGCTCAGACGCTGATTGAAATAGGGAGGAGAAATCGTGTGACGTGCCTTTCTTCATTGATAAAGTCTGCAAGGCTGGGGAACACGTCGCAGTTCTCTCGACTGATGCGGCCATGCCAGAGGTCTAGTTTTTGTGTGAAGGCGTGCACTTTGTCTGCAAGGAGCAAAATATGAGATTCGCGGCCTTGCAAAGACAGGTTGAGGCCATTCAAGCGGTCAAATATATCAACCAAATAGGACAGAGCCACATAGTGTCATCCAGATGCTTCGCCAGATCTGATTTGTCAAAAACCACTTCACCTCGTCTCGCAGCTCATACAACCGCTGTAACACCTGCCCCCTGGAGAGCCAGCGAACTTCAGTGTGCAGAAGCAGCTGTTCGTGCCCTGACCCCATCTCCTGGCAGAGGACCCCAAACAAGCGAGAGTTTAGCGGCCGTGATTTGATGAGATTTACTATTTTCACAGATTGGTTCAGCACGGAGTCAAAGAGAACCGGCATTTTTTTAGCAGCTAGTGCTTCGTGATGGACCATGCAATGTGTCCATTTCACAAGTGGAGCTACTTGCTGAACGCGAGCAGCTAGGCCACGCTCACGCCCCATCATTGCCTGCGCACCATCCGTGCATAGGCCAACGCATCGGTCCCAAGCCAAACCATTTTCACGGATAAAAATATCAAGGACATTGAAAATGGCTTCTCCTGTAGTGTGCGATTGAAGAGGCCGGCAAAACAGGACATCATCCTCAATCGCCTTGTCCCGCAGATACCTGACATAGTGAGGAGCTGTGCCTGCCCAGCAATATCAGTGGATTCGTCCAGCTGCAGCCCGTAGTAAGGACTCTTTTTTACGAACTTTATCAGTTGCTCTCTGATATCATTGGACATGTCTACAATTCTCCTAGCGACGGTGTCATTGGACAGTGGTACTGCACCGAGTTTGGCTGCTGCACTATCGCCTATCATTATTCTGCACATGTCTTGCGCTGCCGGCAAAACAAGAGTCTCGGCAATTGTATGCAGTTTACCCAGTTTACCGATCCTTTTGGCCACTACATACGATGCCTCCAAACACTGTTTAGACACAGTGCTGTGCACTGAAATTGTTGCCTGTTGCTGATGGAGGCAATCAAGCTTTCTTTTAAAATATTCAGCTGGTTTATTTTTAATGCCCGCATGCTTTGTTTTGAGGTGCCTTTTTAATTTGCAGGGCTTCATACTGTCGTTTGCCAGCACCACACACTGAGGTCTCAGATCAGCCGTGACTGTAAACCCAAATTGCAGGTATGCTTCATCGTAACTTCGAAGCTTTTTTGCAGCTGGTGGTGCGTCGGTTGGCTTGTTGGTCGTCACAAGAAATTTCTCCATTTTTATGTGTTTTCAATAAAGTTTAGGCAATATGTAACTGTGTGTGTGGTGTATGTTGAGAGACGTATCAGGGGCTAATCAGTCGGGACTTAGGCACAATCTTTAATTAAATGAACAAAATAATTATTTTGCAGACAATTCAGATTTTATTTTAATACTTAACGATTGTAGTCCTCGTCAGTGTGTGTGTGTGTGTGTGTGTGTCTTAGTCGTGTGGGTAGTTTTAGCTAAGTGTAGCTACTGCCTAGCAGTTAAAAAAAAAAAAATACTGGCTAGGGCTGAGATTTGATCTAATCTTAAAGAATGTTTGTGGGTTTAGTCTTTAAAAAGACTGTTGGGTTTTGTAGTAAAGGCCTATGTAAATCGAGATTGATAAGACTAGCGAGAGCTGGCACAAGCGAACTTGGCAAGAGACTATACTAGAGTGAATGGAAAGCTATGTCGTGAGTCAATTTAAACGCAGTGATTTATTTTTGTGTGAGAGTGAGTGAACATTTACATTTATACCCCGCTCTGTAAGCCAGGGCGGGAACGGCGGCGGCCATGCGCATGCGCGAGTCATTTGCAGCCTGGACGCGGAGGGGTGTGTGTCTCCTCTCTGCTCTGACTGCTGCGCGAGGCTACTGAGAGACTGACCGCCTGTGAGTGCTTTTGGACGGGAGAGGGGCTCACGGCAGCACCCGCTGTTCATTGAGCACAGTAGGCCTAACTGCAGAGTGATTCGTGCTTTCAAGTCTCCAAACACCACAAAAGTCTCCAAAAACCACCAGTAAAAGTCGCTGGATTTGTCGCTTTTGACAACAACAAAAAAAGCTGCCAGGAGGATGATTTGTTTGGGTTATAATCAGTGCTTGAAGTGGGGGGAAAAGGTGGCGGCACTCTCTTTGCATTGGCAAATCATGACATTTTTACAGTGAAAAACAAAACTTGGAGATATTGCCGTTACAACAATGTATTGTTATTTATTTAGCATAGCGCATCTCACAGCAATACTCAATCGTGTTTTGAATGATTCAGTATTGTGAACGAATCGGTTGAGTCAAAGATTCAATGACCCATTCACAAACATCTGTCTCATTCTTGATGAATCGGCCGTTTGAACGAATAGTTTGAATGAACGACTCAATGACTCGCTTAATGAAACCGCTTATGCTTATCACCTGCATTTGCACTCACTATCGACAAACCAATCAAATTTGTTCAAAACTTTTTTTTTAAATCAGTCCAAAACACATTTTAATTTTTATTCAGGAGTTATGTATACAAAACTATAACTTTTTATGACAGTAGTTTAGTGATAAAAAAAATGTGCCCCAAAAAAAAATTGTTCCAGTT
This sequence comes from Xyrauchen texanus, assembly GCF_025860055.1. Taxonomy (NCBI): domain Eukaryota; kingdom Metazoa; phylum Chordata; class Actinopteri; order Cypriniformes; family Catostomidae; genus Xyrauchen; species Xyrauchen texanus. The sequence goes on along the minus strand of NC_068299.1, from coordinate 20,219,411 downwards.
TTTTTCCCCTTCCATCATAGCCTACTCGCGCCCCCCCCCCCGGGACAGTGGGGTGCGCCCCACCGGTTGAGAACCACTGGTCTAGCTGATTGAAACACTTGCCTGCTGTATATACACTGCTTCAGCACGTTGAGTCCACTGCCACATGCCTGGTGTGCATGTCTCCCCCCCAAGTGTTCGCTCCTGTGGGGAAAGCCGCAATGCTCCATATTGTTTTTGCTGTGATGATTCATGTAGCATTTCATTCAACTTTGAGAATCTGAATTCCCACCTTTCAACAAGGGAACAGAGTTTCCGCTAGAAAAAAATGGTGCCGGTCAAAGTGACCGGCAGAGGTTTCGTTTTACGGGCATTTTGATGATATGCCGGTCAAATATATCGCCTCTTAATTAGTCAAGTTGAGGAAAACTGGAGGCAGTCTATGTAACTTAAAAAATGACATAATCAGGCCGTATAGAATGCAACATATTATTATTAGCTTAACTTTCAAATAGACGAAAAAAAAACATGAACGTCCGATTGGCGTCAATCAACGCCAATTGTTTTTTACTGTGGTTTCACACACATTCACTTTTTGAAACATTGAGGCACGGATGTACCTAATACAAATAAATAAAACATCTCCAGTTAACTAGCAGATCATTCATTTAGTCCGTTATTAAATAAGAGATCTAGCGCTAAAATTTGTTGTTTTTGAAATCAAGCTCTCGTGTCCGCTGCTATCAGTTGCATGGACGACGCTACGCGCGAAGTTGCGCTAATCTTCACTAGGACGCTGCTTTCAATCTATCGCCGTTATGGAGACTCTCTATTAATTCCGTGAAATCACAAAATAAAATGCACACAAACGTGTCCCTGCTTGATATAGACTGTAACCATGCACTGATGAACATAGGCTATTCAGTTTTGATGATAGAGAAAAAAACTGCACCTAATGCACGGATTAGAAGCACTGATCTATCTATAATGAGATGTTCCTGATTCACCATCGCCTGGTCTCTGAAAAAGCTTTTAAAGCTAGTCTGCCTGGGCCTGGCCATATTTGAAACGCCTCACTCAATCGCTCGTTGTTTAGGTCTATATTACAGCCGCTTTAGGCGTGCGCTTTATTTGAAATGCAGCATGCGATGTTGTTTCATAACTTTCAAACGATAGAGCCTGTTCCTTTATAACATAGCAAGAGATCGGTGTATTTTTGCTTTATACATTTTAGGCTTATTCTCAAATTCAGATTGTGTTAGGGGGACGGGATTATTAGGCAATTTTAATCGGACAATTTGACTGGAGAGATTTAATTTTGTCGGACATTTAATTTTTTTACCGGCCAATGTCCGGTAATTACCGGACAACGGAAACCCTGCAAGGGAATGTGCAACAGAATGACACTTTGTCAGACTTCTAACTTGAAAACTTGTTTTGAAATCTTCAACTCCCATTTCGTCAAGATGCAGGTGTGCGTTACACCACACAAACCGGTTTGTTTTCGCAGCTCCAGCCGAACTCATTGTAAAACACCTGTGGCTGAGTGTGTGCAATTGTATTTTAGAGCTCCTTGTGAAATGAAGCTATTTCCATTTGTATGCCTGCTTTACGTAGTCTTTGGACATGGCACCTATTGGATAGAACAGACACTAAAATACAAATATATATGTAAAAAAGAAAAGAAAAAAAAAAAAGTCCCATCCCCACTAGTGGTCGACCGATATATCTGTTTTGCCAATTAATTTGCACAATAACAGATTTCTGGAACTATCGGTTATAGGCAAAAATCTGGAGCTGGAGTCCGGTGCTGGAGCGGCTGGGAAGGGTCCACTGTTGTCATAGTATGAGAGCGGCCTCTAGAGGCAAAATAAGAACTTCGCTGATGCCTCGTGGTGTATGTTTTGACACGTGAGACTACACTCTGCATGGAGAGAAACACTTCAGATGCAGATATAAAACCTCAACAACGAAAAAGTATACAGTACACGCTGTCATATCATTATAAAGTAATTAATTTGTTGACTAGATGCTGCATTAGTAGAGAACAGCGGTATCTTTACCAACCAGGCTGAGAGGACGCTGACATAAATCAAGTGGTTAGAACAACGTGACAAAAACACACCCAAGCCCTACCCAAATGTTTAAATGTCATGATTGTTACCATCCATTACCATGTATTTGCATTAGTTCATATCCAGCTGGTCATGTTTATGCATTTGTTTGCCAACTAAGTTGCATATTTAAAGCTAGTGATGTGAGAAAGCAAATTAATATATTAATGCAAAATATAAACAAATCAGAATTGCATATGATTTCAATTCAAATCTTTTTTTATCCTCACTGTAATACGATGACTTCAGATTGCTCGCATTCTTAAACTATAAATAGGCTAGACACAGCACAACAAATACAGTTGAACCGAAAGCAGGTTCAGGTTACTTTATTTATACCTGTAGGTAGATTTGGTTTTCAGTGGGCGAGTTCATACATTTTGACAATTTACTTTACAAAAACACCACAAATGGTGTACGACAAAAAAAACAACACACAACATAATAAAAAGTGCTCCAGGTGTCTCAATATGTTTTTAAAGTTCTTTTTCAATTTGACACATTAAATTAATTTTATTCACATTAGTTGAAAATTAAATGCTCTTTTTTTTAACACAAAGGATAGGAATGTTCTATGCAATAAATTAATGGTGCCGAATGATTTATTTATAATGTCCACTTGTGGACTATGGAAACAATGTCAATTTAAAACTCTTTTTAATATTAGTTCATATATTAATATTTATACATTTCATTTAAAAATAAAATACAATACATTTTCATGGTTCAGTCAGTAGTTTATTTTTGTATAAAGTTCAGCACTATTTTACTTCGGGTGTTATTTTTTCATTCAGTATCAGTTTTAAAAACTAATGGTTGATTAATCAGTTATCAGCAGGTACTGTCCAACTTAGTTGTAAAAACCACTATCGGTCGACCTCTAATCTCCACGATGTGCATCGGCATATTTTTAAACCATGATGTATCGTGCAATGATAAACCACCCCTAATTATAAGTTCCCATAAATAACCTATCCCTCAATGTAAAAAAAAAATAAAATACTATTATATTTTCACTTCTGGAACCAGACTGTTGCGCTTTGTTGTTGATGGATGAAATCCATTGTCCCACCCTACATATTTTATTGTTTGACTCAGAAATGCATCACAAAATGGAAGTAAAATGGGTTGTAAACTCAGATTCATATTGATCAAATAAACATGGAAATCCATCTGTAAGAATTATTTTAGTCAGGTGAAGAGCATGATAAAGCTTCAGACTTACATACTAGCACTGTTACTTCAGTGCAAAATATATTTTTCCTCATAAAGCCAGTGCAACAAAGCAACTGTACAACACAGCTATTCCAACAACTGTAGAGTATCTAGGCCTATCATACACTCATTTGGAGAACTATTGTGGAGAAAACCAATGATGATTTCAGAACAAAAACATGGTCTTTTCATTCTAAACAGAACGTTTCAAATCACACAGTGTTACAAACAAACCCCCAAGTTCACTCATATGGATGACAAAGCATTTTGAGGCATTTGTGAAGAAACCATTTACCCACTCCATGGAGTGGTGGTGGTGTAGTGGTCTAAACCACATAACTGGTAATCAGAAGGTCGCTCCGGGGGGATTGTCACTGTAATAAGGGCTCTGTAAGTCGCTTTGGATAAAAGCGTCTGCCAAATGCATAAATGTAAATGTAAACAATGGGTTAGGTTATGGTTTCATAGCCATTTCAGCAATTTAGGACAACAAACCCACCTCTTTATAGTTAATCTCTTAAAGAGCTACAAGCACTGGTCTTTGACCTCAATCTACCTACTTGTCACAAATGTGCTATAAACTTACATTAGCATTCATATGGACACAATTTTTCATTGACATTGAAGCTGCTGATATAACACGTTCAGTGTATGAATATTTCAAGGAAAGTTCCTGTTTGGGACACTGAGGTCCATTTTCTTGTTCTGTGCACAAGCCTTTGAAACACTGCTGATGTATAAAAACCACAGTCCACACTCGCAGGCTATGTTTGATTCAAAACAGCACAACTACACTTAGTACAGAATAAACGGGTGCCCTAGCATTTGCAGAAAAAAGAAGTCTAATGGGCTTTTCACACAGAACATGTTCTTGTGTCCCTCCATGCTATGTAAACAAGGTCTAAATGGATGTCTTTGACCAATGTGTCGCACTTCGCTGTTTTTTTTTTTCCCCAGTGTCTCGTAAAAGAGTTCCAAGTTTTTAGATGCTGTCAATTAAAATTGAACTGTTAAAAACATGTTTGCTATATTCATGAATTTGCATCCAGCTTTTTTAGTGCAAGTACATGTTCTGTGTGAACAGCCCCTAACACAGGTATTCACTTTTATTTAACCACCTCTGACAATTCAATGCAAGGAATGAGCTTTTCGGAGATGCACATGAGACTTATCTAGACATACAAGACAAAACGTTCAAGCCATACCTGGTCTTTCTCATGAGGGAGTAGCGTTACAGGTGGGAGGTTCACAGCAAAGGCCACAAGGCTCCTGAAGCAAGCTTTTCCTCCCAATCCACCACTGTTCATCCTGTAGAGTGGCCCATCCTTTAGCAGCCGGCCGTTGTTTACCGCCCGTTTAGCAGCTAGCCTCAGCCTCTGCTGGAACCTGGGGTTCACCACAACATTAACCAGGTCACCCTGGCTTCGAAGGAATCTCTCGATGTTCCTTAAAGAGGAGCCAGCAGGGACAGCCAGACCCTCGATAGCCCTCCTAAGGACTTTATTCCAATCAACATGCCGCAGATCTCCTGCTGGTAACACAGATCCAACCGAGACAGGGGTAGGGCCTCCAAGCTTGAGAGGCACAATCCTCCCTGGGTTTTCCGGGTCTTTGTACGAAGCGCACCCTTTGCTGGTAACCTTAAGGATGGATCCATTCTTCACAGCTAGCTCCAGCTGCTGGAGTACGACGCCCTTGTCTAGTCCATGTGAGGTTGAGACAGCATGGCAAATCCGCTCCTCTGAAGGCCGCTGCTTCTGCCTTTTGATCTTCTGAATAGCCTCAAGAATCCACTCTGTGTACAGGGGATTGGCCAATTTCACCATGGTGAAATAAGTTGTTTCATCAAGGTGCGATCCATGAATACATTCCTTTCATTTATGAGTGAACAATATGCATCCAAAAACAAAACCCAGCAATTAGTACATTATGCTGAACAAGACATGGTATTGATGTAACTCCTCAAAGACCAGACTGGCTTTTCATTTCTTTTCCTCTTTGTCTGGGGAAAATAAATATCCCTTGTGGTTGTAAATCCAAAGTCAGAACACTTGCTGAAAAATTCTTTGAGTAACACCTGTGGGCGTGAAAACAAGAAAAACAGAAAATCCATGTTACTTTGCAACAAAACACCCTGTCCAGAGCCACACCAGAAGCAGTTACATGGGCATGATAACATGATCTGGGAGGTTAGGTTAACCAATACTGCCACTCATTTAAATTAATGATACTTCTCCAACCACAATGTGCAGCATTAAGACAGGTTGAAATACAAATACTGATTCCTTCATGTCAAACTGAACATCTTGGTAGCGACTAACCTCAAATATGATAAATTAGCCACAAAAACATTTAACACAAAAATACAGCTTAAATAAAGACAAATTAAGTTAATATAAACCAGCTTCCCCTAGGACAGTTGCTTTACAATATATCCATCGCTGTGAAATAGGACACACGTAACCTGGTGCACACATCCCATATAAGGAAAACATACCTAATCCATTTTAAACCAGAAATATTTGAACAACCATGAGATTAAAGATGAACATGTTAATTCACACTTTGAAATAACAATGTGGATAATTGTTATTTCAAAGTGATTGTCTGTGTGTCTTAAAACCTACCTAAGCAGCAAAAATACTATGTCTAAGATGCTCAAAAATGCTGTCTAGGTAGGCAGCGCACATTATTTTGGGACACTTTCTAACTCTAAAACACTAAAATGCAAAGTTTAGCAGTGCTTTATATTTAGCTGAACGTTAAAGCACCTCTGTACTTACTTAATATAGCATATAAATCACACTGACTGCATCATAATACAATGCATTTTATTAGGCTTGTGACTGGTTTGCATCAGTGTAAAAACCCAACCAGCCCAAGCAGGGCAAGAACAGTGCTGCAAACAGCCAGCAGGTGACATGCATTGAACAATTTCTCAAGAATTCCTCCTCTCATCAACAGTAGCCTGCTATAATATAATATATAATATAATATAAACTAAAAATACATACACACAGAGGGGAAACACTTGGCCCATTCCTCTAAGACAGAGATGCCCAAACCAAGGCCAGCGGGCCAAAGTTGGCCCATGATGACCTTTGATTTCGCAGCCTTGACGTATATGACAAGAGGGGGGAAAAGAGAGAGAAAAAAATGCCACTGACACAACTTTTCATAACATTAATTTAGCAGATTGCAGTGTAAATATTTTTTATATAATGAATTAATTAAGGAGGGGAACCAGGGCAACTTTCATATTTTGATTTAATACAGTGTGCAGGGTTAGGTTAGGTTATCGTTTCTGCAATTTCCATGTTCATAATGCTGGAAATTCACGCTTGTATTCGATTAGTAAACCAATAGATACAGATGAACAAATCAAATCAAACTTGTTTTTGTATCAAACTGTAATTTCAACAATTCTTTCTCTCTCTCTCTCTCTCTCTCTCTCTCTCTCTCATGCAGCAGTCAGCAGTGTCAGAAGCAAACACATGCAGTGAGGAAGTGCTTTGTGATATAGTTACTGAACATAAGATGTTACAGATAAATAAAACTTTCTATACCTGTTAATTCAACAAGCAAGTGATGAAATAAAACCATATAGTTTGTTTATAATCAACAAAGCTTTTAACATTGCAAGCGTGTGATGTAGGAGCGATCAGTAGATTTTGCCACCTTTCATATCTTAGTGCTCCTTCATTAGTCATAAATATTTAGGTTTATTTGCAAGAAAGGTAGAAATAGCAAAAATGCTTTGTGTAATGTACCAGCTGCATGGTTAAGAGAGACACTTAAACACCGGATACCATTTCTCATCTCTATATCTAGTTCCATCCAGGGCTGGATATTTTAGGGGGCTCTAGGCCAAAAAAAAAAAAAAAACACATGTAATTTGATATAGTTCAAAATACATACACTGTGATCTTCATTTGAATTTTCGCTGAACCTTATTTGTTTCGTGCTGTCTGTTGTGCAGATGTTGCAGAGTCAGTGCTGGATGCTCACGTCATAAACATGCACAGATGTGCACTCAGCTTCTCACGCTCTGCATCAGTTCGTTGTTGTGTTAAAATATTAACAAAAATAATATTTGGATGTGTTAAATAGCCTTGATGTTAACCAAAACGTTATTAATTAAACAATTTCACTGAAAATGTACCACTGTATGAATCATATATCTGACTACTGTTCACTGTTATATGTTTATTATTGCATTGTTTTATTAAATCGGCATGGAGTTGCTAAGTTTTTTTGTTTTTTTTTTAGAAGCTCCTCATTCCAAATCTGGAGAAATGTTGTCATCTATTCCTCTGTGTCGGTGCATTAGTTTTGTAGGCTCTTAATTTAATAGCCAAAATATTTGGAAATATGTGAATGAGAAAGAGTTTTGCTTCAGTTACAATGCACAGAGTCCATGCAATTTTGTAATTATTCAAACCTGCCATTTTAAAATGTAATTGTTTAAATGCAAGTATTTAACATAGAAGTATGTTATTTTACAAGGCTAATGAAATGTTCCTTTGTAAAGGTAAAAATTGCACCTCATGACCCATGTGCAACGTTTAATTTTTGGCCCCTAGTTGGGAAAAGTTTGGGCACCTCTGCTCTAAGACATTAGATCTGGTCAAAACATATCAAAGGAAAGCTACAGTAAATAATTAAACAAAGCAACTCGGTTAACCAGCAAAAGAGCCACCACATAACTCAAGTTTAACTGGGGTGGCATCGCAGTCAATACAGTGTGTGTTATTCGATTATACAAACACAACTGATGGCAACCAAACGGTCACTCGACTCAAACATCTTAGCTCTTCAGCTCTTACGACCAAGCACAAACACACCAAATACAGCTTTGTTTAGGACATGACACTTATTTAATCCAGCTTGAAATCTTGTCTACACTCTTCCAGCCTTGGTCACAAACGAAGACCTGGCAATGACATTTCACATTAGTAGAGTAGCAACACATCACACAAATCATCAGTTTCAATAAAATAAAAACAAACTTCATAAAACGTCCACTGGCATTCGTACTTCAGCTCGAGTCCTCAAGCAATGATTTAACCCGAGATACTGGATTTCCAAACAGCCCCGGAGCTCAAGTCTAGCACGCTAAGCTAAAGCAGGCTAAATTAGGTTATGCTTTATGACTACTTCCGACAGATGACTATCTACAATTTATGATGACAAAGTCAACGCGTCAATTAACCCACGGTCACGACCGCACTAAAACAAATCGCAAACCTTTTTTTCTGGACGCTTTAATGCGGTGTAGGGGTCAGGTGACTTCGCCGCTTTGCTCGGTCGCGTTACTAAACAGACGCCATTTTGTTACAATGTTGTAGTTTACATGAATCCGACATGACACTGATTACAACCCAATGGAGTCTCATTAAACCTTACCTTCACAAAAGCAGTTCCGCCCAAGAGAGGGCAAATACTTATCCCTGGTTTGTTAAAGTAAGTGTCAATCACAAGGAAGCCGATCGGCCTTTCGAGAAGTCAATTGGCTCCGTAATCTGTCAATAATTATTTGACCCGCCTCTTAAAGAAAATACCACTCTTTAATCTGTACTGCGTATCGATTGCAATACTTGCAATTCTATCCGTAACAGAAGACCGTGGATAGCGGGACATTTTTTTTTTTTTATCATCGTGTAATCTAGTGAGTTTAAAACAACTTGATGGCTCTTTAAATGTAAAATCACCCGCAAATCGTTCTACTCCTTTAAGAAAGCTCCCCCTTATGAGAATCACGCTACACTGCAATATGAGCAGATCCACCTAGTCAAACATTTTGGAAAATAATATAATGGTGAATAATTAGTCGAGTTATTATTCCCCGTGCTACGTGCACTGTAATCTAATCTATTAATTACTCAGCAGTTTACAGAAGACATGGAGGTCCATGAACTATCGAGCGCGTGTACATCCTTCGGATGGTTCGCCATGCACGCAAATAGGCAAATTTTGAAAACCTGCCAATGTCTAACGATACTAAGATGACGGTGGCATGACATTTTCTCCCGTTCTTTAAAACACTAAAAGGATGCATAGACGGCTGCTGTCCGTTTACGCGCGTATGTCTGAAACATGCAAAACGACAATGTCCTCATATTTCAAGATCAAGCAACTGAGAAGCGATAGCATCTGGAAAATTCCATTTCTGCGGGTCAAGCAGTAGCTCGCGATACTTGAACGGCTCGTGTAACCCAATAACCTTAATAGCCCGAATTAATTTCTCTAGTCGCATCAAGTTACATCACTCGCGACAACTTAAACTTGAACGATTAAAACATGTCACCGATAAAAACCCGCCGAGATAAATGCCCAACAATGCTGGCAAAGCGAACATTTACCTTTAAGTTCCTCGCGCGATCTCTCCACTCTTCTCGCATAAGCAATATAAACACGTTTATTTGTGGAGTCGATGATGCATGCGTAAAGTAGTCGGATAAATCCAAAGGGGTCCCGTTTGATTCGGGAGATGAACGCACGCGTAGGCAGAGGGAGGGAACCTGATAACAACTAATTGAAAGGTTAATCTACATAGGAGTCTGTGACAAAGTAGTACCCTCCCCTTTCGGCACTCCATCAGCCACAGAGGAGGACTAACTCGCTGTAACCGCTATGTGACATCACATCGCTCATTGCAAAACAATGTACACTGTTTCAGACAACATGACATGGGTGGGAAAAAGAAAAGACATGATGTGCCCTGTCTTTGAACAGCAAAGGGAAACTTTTAATATAACTTATCAAACATTCCTTGTAAAGGAATATATGCATACATTAGGCTATAGTAATGTACAGTATCACCCTATACATAATTATATGTATATACACCTTGTCACATGTTGCAAATCCGCAGACTGCATGGGAAGAGTGAGAAAAGCATGATGTAGATAAAGAGTAAATTGAAAACTACCACTCATCCAGCATGGCACAGATGACTTATAGGAATATATACAAATAAATTATAATAAAACTGCCACCCTGCTTAGTTATGTTTGATTTTGTAAATGCTCAAAGACTACATGGCATGAGTGAGAATAAACATTTAGACTAATAGTCTTTTAGTACAACCCATCCAGCATGGCACAGATTAATTTCATAGGAGTGTAAACCACAAATAAATTATAATACAATTGTTCTGCTTAATTATATCCATAATATCAATAACAATGTGTTGCACAATGATCTGATGGGTGTTTGCATGATAAAGACCAACATCAATTATAAAGGAAATGTTCTGTAAACTGTCACCGCTGAAACAGCATCAATGATTATTAGGTTTGACAACATATCATATTGCGCAACAACATAACAATAAATCTAAACTTTTTCCATTTCCGCAACAAGACTAAAACAACAACCATATTTCATAACTCCGCCCATGAGTTTGCCCTGTGGTGAAAAATTGGTGTGGCACAGAGCAATTTGAACCATGGCCATTCCACTTTTTACTGTGCCTGAAAGGAAAACAAATTGCACACTAAATAAAACTTGAGCCATGTGGGATGTGGTTTCGGTTTGGCAACAACTTTCATATTGGCTTCCAGCAAAGCTTGATCAAGGTGATCTGACACTGAACTGTTGTCTGAGTTGTTTTTTTTCTTGCAAAAACGGATTTACACATCAACAGGGTGAGCTATACAGCACCTTTTCTGTGTGAGATACCAACTAATTGTGGTGATATAATTACACTACTTTTAATTGGACCCACTTTTATTTAGCATTTCAAATAAAACAAACATGTAAATAAAACTAACATTTTATATTGCGCTTGTGTGACTGAAATATGAACTGTACGATATCTTAGGAGTGATGAAAGCACATGCTATTTAATTAAAGTGACACTAAAAGAAAACCACTTGCTTTGCAATGAAACAAGGTGTTAATTTTCAGGTGATAATTGACATTATTTTCAAGCTTAGAGCCTTTTTGATCCACTGTAATCTGTGTGACAATTCAATTGTAAGACAGTTTTTATTTTTAGTCTAAAAGAAAGATACATTTGTTAACAGGTAACAAAGGTACATTGAAATTATTCATGTTTGCATATTTGGCTTGAGTGCAGACACATTCATATTCAGATATCAGAGCAACCCCTGAGTAGTGTAAGCACCTTGCACAAGGGCAAAACTGCCATAGAGCATGTAGAGATTGTTGATGTTCTGAATACTGGCCTACTTTTCTATCTGTCATGAAGAATGACTTTGGATTAATTTTCCTAGATTGCTACTTGAATGGGATTTTTCTGTTAACAACTGAGAGATAACAATATTTACTATTTAAGTGGACCAAATGCTAGACCACTCCTTAATGGCAATTCAATCATTTGAATTATTGCAGGAAAATGCTTTCATAGCATCACTTGTTTAAAGTTCACAGTACATTCTCACTTGTCAGTCCTTTCTAAGCAAAGAGTAAATGTGTATATAACAAATTCAGCAACAACAGTCATTATGAAATGTGGTCATAGTTGCTCGTTTAGTCACCGGGTTTAAAATAAAGTGTGACCACTACTTTCTAATTAAAATTATACAATGTGTTATATTTACAATGAGTAAATCGAGCCGTGGACATCAAGTATTGAAAACATCATGTTGTTTTAGGTCTATGAGATTAGTCAATTTTTATCTTTTAAGGAAATACATTTGATATTTTTGTAAAAGATCATGATACAGCCCTAGTTCAAAGATTTGACTACACTCAAAAAAATGAATTTTTGGTCTTTGTTCAATTTAGTTCCTTAAAATGAGCTAATGTAACAATTTTATAAATTATTATTATTATTATTTGTCACAACTTAATTTCATTGCGTGCAATCAATTTAAATTGGAAAAATGGAAGGTCACTTAATATATTTGCGTTTGGACAACTTAATGAATTTGTGTTGGCCATAACCAGATGTTCAAGTCAGGTTCCCAGCACACACTGCGAGTTAAATCTGCAAATTAATATCTTAATATTTATGTTTACAGCAGTATTTGCACTTTGGATTTTGTGTCATGTGAGTGCATCAATTTCCAAAAATATGATTGTTGAGCATCAACGCATGTCTAGTATGGGAACCTTGACTTAAAACTCTTCTGCAAGATATGTCCTCTATTGCTGAGGCTACAAGCTCACAGTTCATTACACTTACAACAATAAATGTAAAAAACAAAAAAACAGAAGTGGTATAAATGAAAATTCCTCAACATAATTAAAATGATGACTTTGAAAATGTTTAATCTAGTACATGTGACAAACTGAATTTAAGTTTGTACAACAAGACTTAATCAAATGAATTCAAATAAATTAGCTTTGATGAAAAAAAATAATTTAAATGTGTGGAACTTGTTTCCTTAATTTTACAAGTTATGTGTCCATCAAGATTTATTTATGTGCACAATTCTATAATAAGAAAACAAATTAACATTTAAAGTAAATATTAGAATATGCTAACTTTTTTCAGAAACATGACTAAAAGTGTTGTAATATGTGAAATTAACTTTTAAATAAATTAGTCTGTTCTCCCCAAAGTTTGTCCTTCAATGTCTTCTAAATGTAACCAGCTGAAAAATAGCAAAACACCCGTGAATCAACTTACTTTTTATAAAGCTCACAGGAAGCTTTTGCAGATCTTAAAAAAAAAAACAGCATCATTGTAAAACACACAGCAAGAGGATTAGAGAAGTGGGAAAAGCATGTGTGAACAGACCCTGGTAAAGTTAAAAATGTGAAATAGTATTCAAGGTTTGTCCTCTGCTGTCATCAGGACTTCACCTGGACTCACAGGATGTTTAAAACTCTTGATGCCAGTCTGCAGAGGGTTCAAACACATTTATCAGTGACAGAATATGCTATGAGTGCAGTCACATACAGAGAAAAAAGGGGCAGCAGTACATTCATTCACTCCAATGATGGTCACAAATAGCTACTCCTTGTCCCAAATCATAAAGATGAACCCTTGCAGACCTTTGACTGTCATCAATGGGACAGAAGGAATCTTGAGGCATTCCAACCATCCAACAGGAACAGTCAAAAGGGATATTGCAACCAAAAATCAAAACACACACTTACAACTTACATTTACTGACCCTCATGTTGTTTGAAACTGCTATGACTATCTTTCATCCATGGAACACAAGAGATGTTAGGCAGAATGATAGCCTCACATTTTACTTTGCATCGTTTCCATACAGTTAAAATGAATGTGATTGTGGTCATCAGTCCCTACAATTTTGCAGATCTCCTTTTTTATTCCATGAAAGAATGTCATGTGGGTTTGGAATGACATGAGGATGAACACAGTGATTTTTGGGCACACTAACCCTTTAAGACGACATGGGAATAAAATAGACTGAAAGTGAAACCACGCTTCTTAATCAAACTAAAATTGTGATGAATAGCAAAACATAATCCTCTTAAATATGGATTTGAGTGGAAATATACAACCCCAATTTCGAAAAAGATGGAACAGTATGAAAAATGCTAATAAAAACAAAAATGAGTGTAAATTATAATCACCCTTTGGTATACTGAAAGCTCTACAACTACACATTAGATTATGTTTTAACCTGTGAATTTCATAGTTACATGTACAGTCATTTCAAATCAGATGATTGCAAAAAAGTTGGGACAGTAAAGTGTTCACCACTATGAAAGATCACCATTTCTTCTAATAACACTTATTATGCATTTGGGCACTTAAGACACAAGTTTAAGTTTAGAAAGTGGAATTTTCCCCTATTCATCCATTATGTAGGTCTTTAGCTGCACAATTGTATGGGGTCTTCGTTGCCATATAACGCGCTTCATAATGCACCACACATTCTCAATTGGAGACAGGTCAGGACTGCAGGCAGGCCAATCTAGTACCCGTACTCACTGCTTACACAGCCATGCACTTGTATTCTGGGCAGTATGTGGTTTGAAGTTTTCCTGCTGGAAAATGAAGGGACGTCCCTGGAAAAGATGGTTCTGGATGGCAGTATATGTTGCTCCAAAATTTTACATATCTGTCTGCATTCATGGTGTTTTCACAGATGTGAGAGTTACACATGCCAAGGGCACTGACACACCCCTGGCCCATACAGACACTGGCTTTTGGACCTGATGCTGATAACATCTTGGATTGTCCTTCTCCTCTTTGGCACGGATACACGACGGCTGTGCTTTTCAAAAACCTTTTGAAATGTGGACTCTTCAGTTCCAATGTTCTACTTTCCATCTAAGATGAGACCAAACCCAGAGAAGTCGGCAGCGCTTCTGGACAGTGTTGATGTATGGCTTCTGCTTTGCATAGTAAAGTCTGAACTTGCATCTGTGGATGCAGCGGTAAAAAGTGTTGATTAACAAAGGTTTACAAGAGTAATCCCAAGGTAATGTTCATGATATCCATTACAGATGAATGATGTTTTTTAAGACACTGATGTCTGAGGGATCAGCGATCACCCACATTCAGAATTGGTTTTCATCTCGCCCTTTACGCACCGAAATTTGACCAGATTCCTTGAAACTTTTAACTATATTGTACACTGTAGAGGGTGAAATGCCCAAAATCCTTCCAATTTGTCTTCGGGGATCATTGTTCTTAAAGTGCTGGATTATTTTCTGAAGCATCTGTTGGTAAATTGACATGACTTGAACAAACATTGCTCTAGAAGTACTAGGCTGTTTTTGGAGGCTCCTTATACAGTATACAGTACTATGACACAATTGCCTCACCTTTCCCAACTTTTTCAGAATTGTGGTTGTAGGATGTAAACATAGGTTCACACTATAATCATATTTCCTCCAATTTAATACCCATTCTAATTATCAATCAACTACTGGACAAGGTTAGAAATACGTGACAGCAGTAATGCAAACTTTATTTTGAATTTGTCAGATGTACATTATTGCTTTCAATAGGACTGCAGACATTGCTTGTTACGTATAACACATAACAACAGGTTAAACTTGATTATGACACATTAAGTGTGCGTTTCACAAATATATTTGGTTTACAACAGCAAAACTGGCCAACAAAGTCTTTGATTTTGACATGGCTTAAAGGATTCTTTCATATGTGGCGTCTGTAATGCAAAAGTTGTACGATTTCAATATTTTCTTTACATTTTAAAGCTATATCACTATATCTTCAAGGCAATTTTATTAAAAATATCACACCTGGAAAGATTTATTAAGGTTATTATGATTACCGATCATACAGTACAGGGGAGAGCAATACTCAAATTACTTCAGTAAAAACAAATCAATATTTGTAACAAAGGAATTCCTCTTTTGTAAACCGTTTTTAATGTGAAATACATCTCCATGATCGCATTAGGATTTGGGACTGATAAAAACAGAGGCACAAAAGAATAAAGGCAGTGAAAGAGAAATAAAAAGTATTTTAAAGTCCTATAAAAACACTTAGGTGGCCATGTATTCTGCTCTCTCAGTGGCCCATCAGTGGAAGTCAGGCTTTTCTGGGAATGTACAGCCTGCATATTGAATAATGACATTAGCAGAGTAGTGTCCAGCACGAATACACTGCTCAAAGGTCTTATCCTGCACCAGCTCAGACAGGAAACCTGCATACACACACAAAAAAGACATATAGCACCATGGACAACACTGTTGTTCGCTGCTCTCATTCCTCACAGATTAAAATAATAAAAAAATCCAAACATTTTTAAAACAAGAAAAATATACTTGAGAAGCAAAATGACAAAAGATCATTAGCGGTTTTAACCACCACGCGAACCAAGCAATTACGTGGGGTCCCGGACACCGGGGGGCCCCTGCCTGAGTAGGAAAGCTCCCCAAAAACCAGTAGGGGTTGGCATGTCACATGTTGTTCTGTTGTCACGTGTGAATATGCTATTGTCAGCGCTTTCAGAGCTGTTCATGTTAGAGGTCCACCGGATTGGGTCAGTTTTTCAAGTAGGACTTTTAGCTCGGGTTTGTAATTTATGAAAAAAATATACAGGCCTTACGAACTTGATTTGCCCACGCGCTCTCACTCAAAGATCCATACAATTGGATGAGTTAGGGGCCGTTTATACCAAACGTGTTATTTTGTCCGCGTCTACTGTTTTTCCATTGTTTTCTTATGTAAACACGTTTTTAGACACTGTGTCAAAAGTTAAAAAGAACTTCAGGTCTCAAAAATGCTGTTTCACTCAAAAACATTCGGTTTCATTTGTTGCGCTGCGTCTAGATTTTTTTAGTGCAGGTGTCACAAAGATTTAACGTACTTAATAGGTTCAGGTTGCAAAGAGGTGACTGTTACAATGTTTAACATTATTCCAGATTGTTCTGCACCAAGCAAAGTTTCAGTGCTTTCAGCAATGTTTTTTCTTCCTTCTTCTCTAGTGTGCTGAGGGGCCGCTGTGCCTTGCATGTTTACTGTTACAATACTGTTACGATTGTTGCCAACGATGCTAACATAAAATCCAGCCTTTGCAACATGGTGAACACTGCAGCGTAAGAATATAAGCTCCATGTGAAAGTGAAGTAAATAAGACAGAGTTTTTTTTGTAAAAATATGTGTAGGTAAATATTGTTTTTATCATGGAAATCATGGATTAATTAACTTTAACTAGATTTGTATGTTTCAGTAAACATATTGAAATTTCCAACAGCTCATAGGATGATTTTAAAATTATGATTTAAAATCAATTTTGTTATTTTTTAAACAAACCTTTAGAAATTAAATCGTAAACCTGCCCCTGCATAAGATATTGCATTTTATTTTCAGAGAAACCTAACAACATTTTGAGAGGTTATGATTAAAAAATAAATAATAAATAAATAAATAAAAAAAATTCCAGTGGGTTAAGAAAAATAAATGTTTTTGGTTTAAGCATAAACATCACAAAATTGTCTAAATGTTATTTAATTTCTCAAATGTATCTTGTTTTAAGGATTATTAGAAATTTAGAAATTCAGTAAAAAAAAAAGGATTTTTTGCAGTGTTTGTGCAGCAAAAGTGGGGCAGATTTAATCCTAACTGAAAAGCACACAGACATATGTACACATGCAAACATATGTTTTTATTTTTATTTTTTTTATTCAACTTTCTGAAAACATATGTTTAATGAATGCACACATGAACACAATTCCACACACATCTAAGTGCTCAGCACGGTAAGCATACATAAACACACGTAACACAACATAAACATATGCTGGCAAATATAAGCTCAAAAAATGTTGTCGGATATTGATTTTCCATTGCATTTGCTTTCTCTTTTAAAATATTAAGTATATCAGGCTTAAGGAGGAGAGGTGATGGAAAAGGCATCCTTTAGTGATGTGCGATACAGAATTCCTCTAGCCGCCCTCGGGCTGTGAACCCTCCCACCTAGATCTCCGCTCTCTGTAGCAGTGCTGGAGTGCATTGAAAAACAGCTGGCAAATTTATTTTCCAACGTGGCAGAGTGCTGCCCTCCAACCTCTTGTTGGAACGGATAAAGGGGTTAAAAAAATCAATACGACGTTTGAGTAAACACGCTCACAGCTCTATTAGTCGCAATGTTGTGCTGGAAAAGCTACAGGAAGACATGTTAGCATATCAGGCTCATGGCCCTTGAAATGCAGAAGACTGCATAAGAGGCATTGTATGATAAATTACGTGGACCTGAAAGACCTGTGCAAACAGCATGATCAACATCAATACTTCTGTTTTTCATGGGGAGCCGAACTGTGTCATGCTTTGCAAGTTTGATGGATGACTTCACAGCTCAGATCGGTGTAGACACACACCGGCTATATGAAAGCACCGTTATTAGCGAATCCTGCAGATTAAAGATAATGGCTGCAGGGAGTCTGGCAACTCCACTTATCCATCATGAAAGTAGATCTATTTCCCGTTTAACTGTGCTATCTGCACTTCTCTGCATATCTGCACTGAAGTTAAATATTACAAAACCATTGGCAGCTTTGAATGACTAAACTAAGCAAATACATTTGAACTAGCATGTGTCTACAAATGTCAGGCTAATTTTCCAGAGGTTACAGATCAAGCCAAATCCTGGATTATATTGTCCTGTCCATACTGATTTTCTATTGAACATACACTTGTCTAGGACTATTCTGGGAGTTTAGGACACAGGCTGGTTTCTGTTCCAACAATTCAATCAATTTGCAATCTGACTGGAAAAAATTGCAGTGCAAGGAAAGCCAGTTAGAATTCTTGCATCCCTGCGATAGATATTAAAGCAATAAACCACAAGAGGCCGTGCATTACAGTAATTAAATAATCGGTAAGGGGTGTTCCAAGGTGTGATGTGAAGTGGCGACAACAGCAGCATGATAAAAGAAACCAATGTTCAATAAACACATTTATTAATGATAATAATAACTGTGGGTGGTTTACGGTTGCCAAGCAATGTAGCAACTTGGTGCATTAATATTGTGGTGGGTTTATTTGCACAGGCAGTCGCTGCTGGTTTAGCATCTGATTCACTAAAGGAATTGGGCAGATCAGGCAACAGTGCAAACGAGCCTACAAAATCTCTGCTGAATGCAATCTGTATGAACATTTCTGCCTGTATAGTAGAGGATACAGTTGACTTTCTTAGTGTACTGTATATTTACTCATTTGGTAGACTCTATTATCCAACGTGACTTACAAAAGAGGAAAACATTACAAGCAAATCATCTTAAGGAGACATTAGTATGAAAAGTGCCATATTACAAAGTTTCACTAGCATCAGAATAGTAGTAATTAAAAAATTCCAGTATTCAATTGCAGTGCAAGAAGAATATTTTGTTTTAGTGACTGGTTAAGTGCTCTTGAAAAAGATGTGCTTTTAGATGTTTTTTGAAAACAGAAAGTGAGTCAGCTTCACGGATGGATTTGGGAAGGACATTCCACCAATGTGGTACAATGAAGCTGAAAGTCCGGGAAAGAGTTATGCTGCCTCTGTGTTGGTACAAGGCGATGTTCACATACACTTACATTTAAAATCTGCCACCTGACTCGTGATTCTCTGCTGTTTATTGAAACTTTCTTGTATAAGAAACAGCATGACATTTTAAGACAAATTATTTTTATCAAATTAATCGTACTGAATTAACATGTTAAATCGACAGCCCTAATATATAATATATAATATATATATATATACACATACACACACAAACACACACCTATATGCATACATATACGTACACACATATTAGGGCTGCACAGTAATGGCAAAAATCATAATCACGATTATTTAACATGGTTACTTATTGGCTTTGGAAACATCATGCATTTATTTAACTTCTGAACAGTGGATTTCCTTGAACTTGAAATGTAAACTGCACTGGGTATTGGGGGAGGCTACTGTCATATGGTAATTGATTTATGTTATGTATGTTGTCAAATAAAGGAAAGCCTCCATCGCCACCAGTGGTGCTCACACGTCTATGGAATGAGATCTACATTTTTATCATGTTATTGCAGCAAGATCTACCATGTACAATAAAGGCTACAATTATACATTATAAATACAGTATCACAATACCAAAATTTCAGTAGTCTGTGAAATTTGACGATTATCAATACCAGCTTTAAAACCACAACAAATAATAACAATAACTAATATGTTAATTAAGGAAGAATGGTTTCAAGTTCTTAATTATTCAAGACTAGTAAACAGTCAGTAAAAAAAACAGCAATGAACAAAAATAGATTAAAAATAATAGAACAAAAAAATACAAATTAAGAAAATTCATGTTTTTTTTAACAGTTTTTAAAAGTATTAAAGTAAACATTCATAATGAAATGCAGCATAAACCAACTACTGGTCTTCACTGAATGGCTATAATACATTAATGATTTTTAAGGCTACCCAGTCTAGAGCAGCAAGTGTTTTCTCGTTTTCTTGTAATGATTATTATAATGACACACTACAGTATATGGCAGCAGGTCTATTAGCTTACATTTATACTTACAAGTCTGACGTTTCAATACAAATCCACTTTTTGCTCCGCTTTTGACGTTCACTTTAGACATCACTCTCTGTGTTCACATGAATACCTCAACAAGAGCATTTTGGCAGAATTTTGAAATATTTGACTTTTTGTGCGCATTAGTGTGAGCATTTTCAGAACACACGCGCATGTTTAGCACACACACACATACGCCACCTGTCAATCAAACAGGGCGCAGCTGTTACTAGATCGCTAGCGAATTATAAAATTACATGTTCTGGATTACATTTAACAGCAGAATAAGAATATGAACTTTCTAATAAGTGACACAGGCTATCACAAATATAGTCAAGTTATTTTTTCATTATTGATGTTTTAATCAATCCGGTCGGGCAAGTAAAATTATCTTCCACTTACCTCTTAAAAAATCCACTTGTCCCAGACAAGCGTTAATGTCGAGCCCAGAATAAATATTATATTAAACATTCTCTGATAACAATGACTTCTTCTGCAGTATAGCTCCTAAAGTAAAAGTATGTTGTTTTAAAGGAGTTTTAGATATTATTTAGGAAAAAAAGCATTCAAAAACGTATTTACACTATCACTTCAATCCATCTCTAACTCACAAAAATCAAAATTTCTCTTTTTAATATAGCTGCGTATCACCGATTTTCTTCATGATAAGATACACACAGTGAACGTGACACATATTTTATGTTTCTCTACGTCGTGAGCCATCACGTTATAATCTAGCTGCAGCAAATGCATGCGAGTGACGAGCGTCCCCATGAGATTGTGTGCATCAGCCGGGAGAAGATTCAATCTCTTCCCCGGTCACTTCACGCAACTCATAGACATGGTGCAGACCACACAGAAAAATGCCCGTTTCAGTTATTATTTGAACTTTAATAAAGGATGCTTTAAAGATATACGCCGATATAACGCATTATATCTTGATTTTCTTGTAATAGTTGGAAGCCAAAATTGTAATTGAATATAAAATTAATTGCCCAGCCCTAACACACATAGGTGGATATCCATACACTTATGCATATATAAGTCATTCACATAAAATGTGCAATGTCCTCTTATTATTCACAAGAATAATAATAATAATGAAAATAACATCAAAAAGAGTCCACAAGAAAAAAGAGCTGTTTTTATTTTTAATTCAGTGTTTTGAGCAGGATCGCCTGAGCTCCGGTGGCATTATGGGTTAGTAGTGTGTCAAGTTGATGGACTTCATAATCATGCCGGATATAGTAGGTCATCTAGGTATTTCTTTCCTACTCTTATGAATACTGGGGATTTGGACACCAAACTCCACTGGCATACTGTTTTTGGCATATTATATAGTAGGGAAATATGCAAATTTGGAAGCAGCCAATAACTCAATTTAAATCCTCAAGAGGCAGCACAATTTCACTAGTTGTTTTGGATGGAGGTTTTTGCACTTCAATAATATGCACAATGTGTATTCGAACATGGCTCATCCAAACTATTTGATTTACAATATATTTTTGAAACTATATCAGAAAGTGCAGTACCTCCAACAAAGGCGTCTCCAGCACCATTGGTGTCCACTATCTCACTCTGGTTGATCTCCAGGACAGGGAATGTCTCTACCTTGTCATCTGTAGAAAAGATGGTTCATGGTTAGTGTATGCTTGTTAAAGTATTGTTGAGCTGAAAAATAAGTCCCAGTCACAGACCTGTTGTTTTGGAAGACACGTTAAACTTTCTGCTAACACAAATGGTTGTTTTGTTAATAGAGTGTAGACCTTAAAGTTTTTCCCCATAGAAGCTCAAAGCACTTTTTCATTTTATAACAGTCTCTCATGCCTAAAGTGGAAAAACTAAAAGGCAGTCACTGCCTTGTCAGCTTGCATAACTTGGCCACTGCTTATTTATTCTCCCTAAACAAATAACGGTAGTATTATGCTAATGATCTATGACAAAAGCAGCAGGAACGAGCTTGAGCTACCATGAAAAGATGGGGAAGTTCCCAGAAGACAAGGAACAGTGGGATGTGCCATTTTTGTGTGATGAGCTATAAGAGCCCTGCTTGGGCCTTGAAATCGAGGAGAGGCAATTATATAATTTGGCAGTTCTTCAGTGTGACAATTCTTGAGCACAAATGGATCAGCTCTCTAAAATACCATTTGAAAGACAGTGTTAGTCTATTTTCAGCATTCAGTCTGAGTGATCCGTCCTCTCTCTGACTAAAATAATGCATTAACTGTCTCGCAGTTCCATTTCAATTGCTTTCTGTTGTACAATTGCATTTATTTATGGCATTAGCCTCCATTAGTGTTGAATGAGGCTGCTGTAACTTTGCATTGCAGTAAAGAGCACTTCAGCAAAGCCAATATTAGATCCCAGTATCTTGAGGACATTCTGAAAATTCCACATGATGCAAACATTGCAAACTACTCCAGCAACACAGTTTAACATTTGAACTGAGCTTTCAAGTGCACCTGACACGCTAATACATCTGAGATAGGCAGTTATTACGACATGTCACGCAATCAACTCAGAAACTAAACCTGACAAAACCTCTTAAATAATTAAACACAACTGCAGCACTTTCACATTTAATTATGAATGGTATCTAGGTGAATGACGTGACACTCATTTATTTTCTCTTCTGGATATATATATATATATTTTAGGGCTGTCAATCAATTACAATTTTTAATCGAATTAATTACACGGTGTCCCGATTAATTAATCGTGATTAATCGCATATACAAATATTTGCTGAGAAAGCCCATCATATAACAATAATAAAAATATATAATGATTATACATATTTATATCAATATATAATTATACATAGTTATCTTTAAATATTTAGAATACAATGTATTGTTTACTACAATATTACTGATCATAATCCAATCATTGGTATACAGTTCACAAATATTAATTTCACAAGTGAATTTGTCAATCAGTTTGAGATTTATTATGAGGGCTTGTTTAAGGACCCGTCACACTTGCGTAAGACATGCTTGTGTAGCGTCTCGGGTGCATTGCATAATAAACATAAAATGTTTAGGTCACTGTGTCAAGTTAAATATAGTTTAATACTCAATCTTTAAACACATCTTGAGATCGGATTCGGATTTGCGCTCCAAGTGTTTTGAACGCAAGAACGTAACTTATGTTTGTGTTGTTCTGCCTACTGAAGTGTTTTCTTCACTGTATAAACTGTGTGTTGCTCACACAGCTGAAATTTCACTTACTGCCCTCTGGAGTAAACAGGTGGTACTACAAGCTTGCATTTCTCAGGAATCTTCCTTATTATGGTCCGGGGTCATGCGATTAATTGCGTACATTTTTTGTCAAATTAATCACACTGAATTAACATGTTAAATCGACAGCCCTAATATATATATATATATATATATATATATATATATATATATATATATATATATATATATATATATAAAATGTTTCAATTCAAATTGAATTCAAAGCAATGTGGTATAACCATGTGGTGTAACAAAACAAAAACAACAACAAATAAACAAACACAAAACATAGACAACCCCTTAGACCCTCATGACTGTGTGTAAAGTAAAAATAAATAGATTTTTATTAAAATCACATTTTGTTCAAATCAAACAGAATAACCTTTAAGAAAACTTTCTAATATTTGTGACTCTAGAATTCATATTTATATGAAACAAAATATTTTTTATCTTGAAAAAACTATGCTGTGTACTATCACATGTATTCAAGGTGCAAGGAAAGTAATTTATTGCCTTTTAATTGATGGATAAACCACTTGCCATTCTTAATTGATTGACATTTTATGCCAAAAATGCTGTAAAAAAAAAAAAAAAAAAAAAAAAAAGAAACTAACAGACAAAGATAATTAATTTCTTTGTAACCTCAGACAAACTTATTTTTCAATGACCCATCTAACAAATAATTAAATCATTAGTGTAATGCAAATAGTCAAGAGTGAGTCATCAGCTTTACATTAGCTGACTATAAGCTTTGCCATACACCTCAACTTATGTGTATGGAAAATCTTAATAACTTCTCTCTAATTCACTACCATCTACTGCAGAGTTGCTTTCCGACATCTTTGAAGTTGACACACCCTCATAAAGAGACAAGTTGGCAACTTGGTACATACAGTGATAAATAAAGCTTTTCTTAGCCATTCATGCACATGTAACGCTGAATGTTTTATGAAAAGTCACATTTTCTGACACCAACATGAGGACCACAGAGAAAAAGAGCTATAGGCTCTACTTAAAAACAAACAAAAAAAAACCAATAACAACAAACAGAATGAGACACTCTTAGTTATTTTACTTCCTATCAGTACCGCATTCACTAAAACACCCAGTAATATGCAAGAGCCAGCTTTAAAGTATACACCTGCTAATTGTAGTTGGTAGGTGTCAAAGACCATCACTTTGTGAGGAGAACTTCAGAGGAAACCTTCAGACACAGACAGTAAACAACACAGAACAGGAGCAAAGGATTTCAACTGATGCAACAATGAGCACTCAAGACACGTCTGCTGAGTGTGTGAGTGGTTTTTCCCTAAACGAGGCAGCTGATTGTGTCTTTGATAATTAATTACACAAAAAGCAGATCCTTTTAGAATCAGCTAATCAGCAGCAAAACAACTTTGCTTAATTAATGCAGGCAATAAAGCATGCTCGCCCACCTTCCTCTTGAAATGATTAACTTGAGGAATTTCTGTGTGAATTAAGTTAACAGAAACTCATGATCTATCTATTATTTTGCAATTAAGATTAAAATATTTCCATTGTAATCACAGTGTACTCTCTCCCTATCATCAAACTACAAAAGGAACACACTAAGCCTAAATCTGCAGGATTGTTTTCAAATGACTGGGAGGGAAAGAAATGACCAGACGCAAATGAATATGTACAAAATGAAACTATGCGGTTCCTTCCTTCCTGTACACAGGCTGACCTGATTCAACTTCCTTTTATGACTCCGAAACAGTACAGCCTTAGAGTGAGAGAAAAGAAATTCTCCCCTTTGATACCCATGACTGAACTAAAGAAGCTCTACACAATAATGTCATCAAACTTACTATTAAGGCTTGTATAAAGCAACAGCACTCTCCTTTCAAGGAAGACAATGAAATTCTGCATCGAGGGCATGTAGGTACTAGCATAATCTAACCTGGCTGCCCTCTGATGACAGGGCACGCTCTAAAGGCATGCTGGGAAAAGTCCAAACATCCCAGCAGTGGTGACTCACCAGGAAAATGAATTATGAGGTGATTCTTAGAAGTACATGGCACAACATTAGGTCATATCAGGGGTCAGAGTCCACAATAAAAATAACCTACAATAAAACCCTCTTAAAATAAATGAGCACAACAGCTATTAAGCCTATGCAGATTGCAGCGTGGAACAAACATCAATACAATAAACCCATAGGGTTTGAGCCAGATTTAAACTTGATTTAGGGATCAGAGGGAGGGCCATGAGTTGTGTGAGATCGAGAAACATAAACTGCCAGTCTTCCATCCTGGTAAACAAGCCTGAACATGTGTGCTAGTCTACTTGCATTGATGTTTAATGGTGCATGTTGCTCTAGGTGGTTCCCATAACCTCATTTTGTCTCCTACAAGCTGCATCAATTGATATGATAATGGAGGGAGGACATGTGAAATGAGAGGGGCTGAAAGACGAGGCGTCTCACCACTTGGATGCCAAATGGTGTCCAGGAGCCCCTCTTGGCTCTCAATGGGGACAAAGACAAGAGTTTCAAGGAATGGAGGCAAGAGGCAGATGCTTAGAATAGAGAAAAACTCTCCAGTTTCACACTACTAATTGGCCCAATAGGATGTTTTCATTACCATTCTGTTTCTTATCTTTCACAAACGTACAACAAAAATATAATAATGTAGTTTTATGTTCCAAATAGGGTTCTTGAGTGTTATATACAGGGTCCAAAACGAACACTCGGTAAGTGCCAAATACGAGTAGAAACTGACAGAGTTATTTGCCAGTAGATAGTAACTGTGACAGGGTGAGGGCGGGGCCAGGTTGTGATTGTACACACCTGGTCCCTTATTAGGCTAATCAAGCCTCCGAGAGGAATAAAGGCAGACTGCGGGACGGTGGTGCGACAGAGAGTGATCGTTTACGGGCAGCTGCCTCGTGTGTGTTTAAGTGTGTGTCTTTTGGTTAAGTTCTATATTAAATATAATTTATATTGTCAAGCCGGTTCTCCCCTCCTTTCCCTTAATCCCTTTACAGTAACTTTATAAAGTTCTGCAACAAAATACCTGGTTTCAATCAGAGATTTTCATTTTGTTTCGTTCTGAGCCAGTACTGTACTTTTTATTTCTGGTTCAGAAGTTCTGCAGCCTCCTTTCCAAATGCTAACTGGTCACAACAAAATAAAAGAATGGTTAATTTTGTCACCATATTAATTTATTTTATTATAAAACTAAAATGTAATAATAAAAATAAAAGGTTTTTGAAATTAATGACTTGGATCAAATAATAAAGAAAAGCAGCCAATAAGTGCCCAACATAGATGGGAACTCCTTCAATACTGTTTAAAAAGCATCCCAGGGTGATACCTCAAGAAGTTGGTTGAGAAAATGTCAAGAGTACATGTCTGCAAATTCTAGGCAAAGGATGACAACTTTGAAGATGCTAAAATAAAACACTGTTTTACAGTTTTAACACAACATAATTCCCATAGTTCCATTTATGTTATTCCATAGTTTTGATGACTTTACTATTATTCTAAAATGTAAAAAAAAAAAAATAAACCATTATTATAAAGAATGAGTGTTTCAAACTTTTTAGTGTAGCTGAACATAGCTAGAAAATTATTAAATATTTAACTATAGAAAGCATTTAAAAAAACATTTTTAAAATGTTATTAATTTGAATGACTTTTTCCAGGTCTTGAAATTCCATTTTCCAATGACCGTGGGGACCCTGAATCAGTAAACTCTGTCCCCCAACTAAACAATGATAAATGGCACTTTTTATCCAGAAAATAACAGCTTAATAAGTTTCCTCACCATTATATCACTATTTCAGTAGTGACCCAGAGTCAAAAACTAACTTACATTTAGGGTGAATATTTGCCCTCTGTATTTGATTTTCAGGGGCATTTTTACCTTTTTTTTCTAACAATTAAAAAAAAAAGTGTCTTATCCGTTTGTCAAAATGTCAATTGAATAAATTAATTAAGTCTGAGAATATGTATAACATCTTACCCTAAAAATGACATCAACTACTGTATATCAGCGGTTACAAATAAAAAAACTGAAGAATTCATTACGAGGGTATTTTTTGCCCCATATTTTGAATTTCGTGAGCATTTTTAGTGAAAGATTTACAGTGAGAGTTATGGATAGAACACAGAGCAGGCGTGATCCCGTGAAGGATGACGGAAGAGTGGAACGCATGTCTGTGAAGACGTGCGCTCCGGATGCACTAATGAAGTCGCGCATGTCTCAGTTAAATCGCAATTGTAACTAATTTAATATTTATATATTCTGAAATATTGTATACTAATTTGCTGAATCGTGATTCATTAGATTTTCTTAAAAGATCAATAGGTTATTGACCAATATTAAATGTTTTCGAATGTGTTAAAAAAATCATATTTCAAGATCGATGCATATGAATCGCCAGGATTAGTAATCGATGCATCGAGGAAACGAGTAAATCATTACACCCCTAACAGTTAAGCATAATTTTTATTACAGATCTGTTTCTCAGTCAAAACCTGACAGCATCAAATCTGTATTAATGTATCATATCTAACAATAATTCAGTGAAGACTTGAAAACAACTGAGAAATGTGTGTTTCACCTCAAATAAAGTTTTCCTTGCATCTTGATAAGCCATGCATGCATGTATATGTGGTAATTATACAGTTGTTAAAAGGTCTTCGTTCACGAAATGCTATATCCACAATCAAGAAATGTGTGATGTAGCAGTTTTCTTTATGCCTAAGCACATTTTAAATTTTTACGGGTGCAGTTCCAAACCTTTATATGTGATAAACCCTTTGGCCTTTAGTTTCATGAAAAAATTATCAGAATGAAATTAACTGGTTATAACCAGTTACCAGTATTTAAATATATTTTTGACTCCGGAACAACTGAAAATCATTTTGTCCCCATTTTCGGTTATGTTTTGCAAAAAATTAAGTTTGTTTTCGGATTTCATTTTTGTTCCTTAGCCAATTTTTAGTCCCTGGTTTAAATCCAATTGTATGAATGACAATCTGACCCTTGCTGATGTAAGTCAAGTGTGCATTCAGCTAAAAATCATACAGGGTCTAAAATTTACACTTACCAACTGCCAGTATAAACTAATGAGTTTTCCACCAGAAGATGGTAACTTTAATAAAGAACTGCAACAAAATATACGGTTTAAATCCAATTGTTCAATAATGTGACCCTGGCTACTGTCAACGATGCAAGCCATTCAAATGAAAGACAAAACATTTCCTACTAAAGAAAACATTTGTCGCAACTCCTGCGTCTTCCTAACTTTTGCCTTGGTCGAAAATGTAGAGCTGTACAACTCTATGTGGCAACACGTATGTGGAATACTCCTCGCATTAAGTTTTGGAATCAAACAGCTAAACAATTCAATTGTCATAGAGACAAAAAATATATATACATTAATACACATATTGAATAATACAGTTTTATGGCTATTAAGAAATATTTATGGACAGTAAATTCTCAGTTCACTAACCATTGACAGGTATGATAAAAGTTCATTTTGGACCCCGGTTATACATAAGGCATGAAACAGTATGACTGTAGGCATGAGCAGAGGAAAAGTTTGCTGAGCCAGGGAAATTAAATAATTTATGCAGTAAAAATGTATCACTTTTGAATTAAGGTTTTACTAGAGTTTCTGGTCCAACATGAATGAGGACAATTTATACAAGCACGCAAGTGCAAACTAGGGCAAATATAAACAGAGAAAATTAAATTGCAAAATTGCCCTCATTCCCCCCAAGCCATCATTAATAGACATGTCCCTCCATTTCATCAAATCAGAGAGTGAACACATCACATCTTTATTCAAAACATATTATTGAATTTGGCCAAAAACATGCTGCTTTGGTTAGTCCGAGAGCATTCCAGGACCAATTTCATGTTAATGTACAGTGCTGTGGAAAAGTATTTGCCCCCTTCTTGATTTCTTCTGCTTTTGTGTTTTTTTCATACTAAATTGTTTAAGATCTTCAAATGATATATAACATAAAACAAAAGTAATCTGAGAAAACACAAAATATAGTTTTCAAGCATAATTTTTTTAAATGAAGCAAAAAAGTTATCCAACACCTATATCACCAATATGAAAAACGAACTGCCCCTTTAATCTTAATAGCTGTTTGTGCCACCTTTAGCAGCAACAAGTGCAACCAAACACTTCCGATAACTGGAGATCAGTCTTTCACTACGCTGTGGTGGAATTTTGGCCCACTCTTCTTTGCAGAACTGCTTTAGTTCAGCCACATTGGAGGGTTTTTGTGCATGAACTGCCCGTTTAATGTCCTGCCAAAGCATCTCAATCGGGTTCAAGTCAGGACTTTGACTAGGCCACTCCAAAACTTTAATTTTGCTTCTATTGAGTAATTCGGAGGTGGACTTACTCCTATGCTTTGGATCATTGTCTTGCTGCATAATCCAGTTGCGCTTTAGCTTCAACTCAAGGACTGATGACCAGAAATTCTCCTTTAGGATTTTCTGGAAGTCAGCAGAATTCATGTTTCCCTCAATTATTGCAAGTCGCACTGGCCCTGAAGCAGCAAAGCATCACCACACCATCACACTACAACCATCATGCTTGACTGTAGTTGTGACTGTTCTTTTTGTGGAATTCTGTGTTTGATTTGCGTCAAATGTAACAGGACCTCTGTCTTCCAAACAGTTCCACTTTTGTCTCATCAGTCCACAGAATATTTTCCCAAAAGGTTTGAGGATAATCGAGGTGTGTTTTGGCAAAGTTCAGATATGGTCTTCTGAGTTAGCAGTGGTTTTCGCCTTGCCACTCTCCATGGATGGCATTTTTGCCCAGTGTCTTTCTGATAGTGGAGTCATGAACCTTGAATTTATTGATGCGAGAGAGGCCTGCAGTTTCTTAGATGTTGTCCTTGGCTTTGTTGTGACTTCCTGAATGAGTCGTTGCTGTGTTCTTGGAGGAAATTTTGGAAGGTCAGCCACTTCTGGGAAGGTTCACTACTGTGCCAAGTTTTCTCCATTTGGAGATAATGGCTCTCACTGTGGTTCTTTGGAGTCCCAGAGCCTTTAAAATAGCTTCACAGACTGATGCATTTCAATCACCTTTTTCAACATAATTTCTGGAATTTCTTTAGACCATGGCATAGTGTGCTACTGGGTGATAACTTTTAGCCAACTTCATGCTAATGAAAAAGTTCTATTTAGGTGTTGATTTAATTGAACAAGACTGGCAGTAATCCGACATGGGTGTGTCTAGTCCAGCCAGGGCCGGCGCTACCTATAGGCGAACTAGGCTGTTGCCTAGGGCCTTGGCCTTGGAGGCGGGGCCTCCAAAACATACACATGCTTATCCACCAATCAAGAGCAGCAAAATACTATGCTGTTTGTCCATTGGCTATAACAATTGTCATTTACCTGTAGTTAAACCAATTAATATCATCGTTTACATGCGAGTCACTCCCAACCTCTGAATTTATGAATGAAGAGATTGTAGATGAATAAAACCCAACTTTTCTGCAAATTTATCTGATGGCGCCGAAACGAACTCATCCTTCAGGGGCTGCTAAGCAGGCACGCATTGAAAGCGCAGCTCGTGATTCAGGTATCATCTATTTTTGAGTAGGGTTGCAAAGGGGCGGGTAATTTCCGGTAAATTTCCGGAAAGTTTCCGGTAACTTTCCATGGGAAGTTAAGCTGGGGAATTTTGGAAATATTCCATATTAGAAACTTTCCATGGGAATAATGGGAATTAATGGGAATTTAGGGGAACTAACTGGGAATTCATTGTAATGTAATCGATCATTGTATCATATCCAAGCATAAATACAAACAGAAGTCATAAGAAAACATCCATGCAAAATGTTTGCAACAGATATTTCAACAGATTTATTATGTAAGTAGAACAGAACAAGTTTTAATTATTTTACTGAACAATCACTTGTTTCACGGAAGAACAAAAACAGGAATATTGGGTTAAATATTACTCATCCCCCAACCCCACTCAATCAAAAATGCACCCCCATCCAAAAATTCCCACAAAGTCCCATTGAAAATGTTAAATGAAAAAAAAAACCCTTCTCCCTCCAAAACGTCCCATTAAACATGCAAATCTTCCTTCAAGCAATCCTCTGCAGTTTTGCTCAGTCAGTGGGCTCTTCGTGGGCCTCATCAACATCCAACAACACGTCCACTTCCTCAACTTCCAACTCTTCCTCTTCAGTGTCACTTTCCAGCCTTGTTGAGGATGGCTCTGTGTCAGGCTCAAAGAGCCTTAGGTTTGCCCGAATGCCAACCAGTTTTTCCACTCTTACATTTGTGAGCCTGTTGCGAACCTTTGTGTGCGTGTTCCCAAACAGCGCTATTTTGGCTGTGGTGAATCACATGCCAAGCATGGAAACCATGGGGGAGGGCATCGCGATGTCGGCTAAACATCATGATGTCTGTCAGCCATCACGATGGACGATGATATCATCCATTGGCCCAACCCTAGTAAGAATACTAATGCAATGGCATGAACAGATGCATAAATAGTAAGGCTAGCTAAACAACTGGAATGATCTTGAAAACATATTGCAGGAGGCAGAGAAAAACAGCCACATGAGGTAGCTAGCATCTGCCTTATGTGGTAAATAAAGTTATGCTAGCTTATTTAGCATCTAACTTATCAGCATTGCTACTAGATGAATACATTTGTATGTGATATTTGCAATTTAAACATTTAATAAATATATTTCCCCATAATATCATCAAAACTTACTTCACTTTGTTTAGTCCACAGGCTCAAATGTGTGCCTTCAATAGTCTTGTGCTTTGGGCTTCTGTACATGTGATGGAGGCATGCACAGTGCCAGTAAGGGGGTGTGGTCTCAATAGCCATGCAGTAAGCAGTGTTTTACAGTATGTGCATGTGATTGAGGAATGGCATGGATATTCAAGTGTATTTGAATGGCATCTGTTTGTTTTAGTCAAGATTATGCTAAAATATACTTTCCTCAACTATATTTAAGTTCCCTATGAAGAGCCAACCCTCAACTTTGAAAATTCCCACTTTATTCCCGTTTATTCCCATAAATTCCTGTTAATTCCCTTAAATTCCCATTCATTCCCATGGAAAGTTTCCATCTTTGAAAATTCCCAGAATTTTGCAACCCTATTTTTGAGTGATTGTAATTCTGATTCTAACGATCAGCGTCACTTTGAGATAGATCATTTGACGGTTATTTCCAGTTCAAAAGAGCGCGAGCGCCATTGATGGACTGAATTCGCTTCTGACACTTTGAATCCGAGTGTATGTAGCTACAATGCAGACTTTTGTTAGAAAAAAGAAATACGTTCTAAATGAACTGTCCGAAAGAGTCTGATTCGCGGAAATGAATCGGACTTCCAGTTGGAGAGATAGAGTGGCGAATTCATGATTAACTGTTGAACTGAATCTTACAAAGGAGTCGATTCTCCTCGATGGAATCGATTACAACCTGTGGAATAGAATCTTGATTCCTAATGCAAGGAATCAATTCTTTTAGAATCGATTTCCAGCCCTAGTCAGGAGCTGACTCAAGCAAAATACTACAGAAAAAGTAAAGTTTGTCAGTCAAAGAGCAAACGCACTATACTAAAGCATTGTTTATTATGTTTTAATACAGTCTGTATATCTTCTAAAACGCAGATGTTTAGCCTACATTAACTGCTCTAGTCTATCATAATAGACGCATATAGACCATAATAGACTTAATTTTTTTCGTTTCCCAATCATAAATACTGTTGCAATATTTATTGAAAATAAGTATGCAATCTTAAGCATATGAATAAGCATACAATTACAGTTGACGAAATTAACTTGTCTTTTCACTTCCACTAGCAGCTGATTTGTGTATCATAAGGTATTTCTTTATAATACATACCTAATATGACTATATTTAGTCTATCAAAAACAAAACTGTTCATTATCCCAAATAGTGCGTTAGTGTGTTACCATAAATAAATTACTGAACAAATTACTGCAAAAAACTTCCTGACTGCTAAAAAAAAAAAAGATGACTTTTCAGATGATTTTTTTGTTTGTTTACCTTAATTAAAGTTACATTAATATGCACATTTAAGTAAAAATATAAAAATACTGATAACAGGTTTTGTATAAATAAAATGGTTAGGAATCATATTTGTTTTCAAGTCTTTTTTATTAAATTATGTTTTATTAACAAAGTTCGGGAGGAGCACATTCAGATAATCAACGAGATAAGAGGTATACGAGACAACGAGATATACTGCAGACTTACCTCTTTTCATTGACAGTTTATCAGCATCCGTCTACCGCCCCCATCTCCTCACTTTGATTTTTAATAATCTCTTATTGGATGTAAACAACACAATCCAAAATACAATGCAATCCAATGTAATACTGTGTAAATCTGGCCAAAATTCAGAGCCTGGAGCCCTCCCCTGCATGCCAAATACGCATAATCTTTACTCTATTTAATTTGATGTAAGTGTGAACTCGTGAATTCTGAAAGGTGGAGGGGAGGAGGGCATGGCTGGGGGCCTCCAACATACATTTTGCCTAGGGTCTCCAAATGTGTAGAACCGGCCCTGAGTCCAGCTGAACCCCATTATGAATGCAGTTTCATAGATTTTGGGATTTAGTAACTAAGGGCAAATACTTTTTCACACAGGCCCATTTGGTATTTGATAACTTTTTTGCTTCAATAAATAACTATCATTTAAAAACTGTATTTTGTGTTTACTCAGATTGCCTTTGTTTTATGTTTGATTTTGTTAGAAATTGAGTACGAGATATACACAAGAACAGAAGAAATCAGGATAGGGGCAAATACCATTCCACAGCACTGTATAACACCAAAGAGGTTATCAGCAGGCCTCTTTAATAGGCATGGCAATCAGAGGGGTTACCAGGATATCATGTTTGGGGGGGCATTTGACTTGTTTGGGGGCAACATAAACAATTGAAAAAATCGGCGCAAAATTAAGCTATACTATACACAATCTGTTTTAGTGCATATCTTTTTCTAAGCCAGGAACCCAGAGATAGGCACAGGGCCCCTAATAGACTATAGGGCTTAAACTGGATTTTTGTTGTGTCAGACCTCACTCATCTGCTAGCGATGGAAACATATGCACAAAACAATCCACTTTTAAATTGTAATTTATCATCAGATGCAGAGGCGTTTCCAGCATTGAAGGACATCCGGGCCTTAGCCCAGACGATTTTATTTTCACACTAGCAACCACTTCTCTGTAGTCCAAAGCTGGTGAGAGGGTATTCTTTGAGTTTTGCTCTGGCTGGGCCTGTTTCTACAGTTCCTAAATCTTCCACTCTAGTATATCCTCAACATCCTCTCTCCTCCCTGAATCATCTGTGATGCAAAAGAACAGATACAGCACATAACTTATTGCAAATCAGCTTCAAACAACTAATTCATCAAGTGCTACATATGTCAAATTGTGGACCAATACCATTGAAGAAAATGTATTGGGAAGAGCAGATCAGTGGGATTGCCCTAAGATCTATCATGATTCTTGAATTTTCATGTACATTAACATTAAGTAATCACATACAAGTTATATTATAGTGAGTAAAGTGAGGTAAAAAAAATATTCAATATAAATAATTTATATTTTTTGACATAAATAGTCAAAATGATGTATAAGATCCTAAGTTAAAGCAATACATGAATTACTTTAGTCTAAGTTCATTGACACACTATGGCATCGAACTGTATATAATTCTCATCATCTCTATGAGAATAATTCATCTGTCAAAATCCTTTCATTAGGATCATTGAGATAAACAATGTTTCATTTTAACTTTAAAGTAAAGTGACTTATTAATTGTTACCAGTTTCCATGCCTGATTCTGGCACAGCTGCTGCTGCTGCTGCTCCTCAGTCTGTTGCTCATCTTTGCTACCCTCTACAAAACCATTTAATCAAATCAAAGTGTATATTTCCTACAAATTAATATCACAAAACAAGTCACACATACATTTTATGTTAATGCTTATTGGTTATCCTTAGCGAAAACAACACCTGATAAACAAGAAAAGTATACTCCGAACAGGCGACTGCGTTAACTCGGAGCTACCAAGCTGCATCAATCTAAACAAGGAGGTTAGAGGCTACAACTCTTGAGGTTCAGCCTACTGTGGGTGAAAGCCAGCTAGATGATGATCTTAAGACTTTAAGGACAAAAACAAATGTGAATTCTTACCTACTGACTTCTTTCGGAAAAATCCCCAAAGCCTCATTTGCTTAATTTCTGCTGTCTTTCCTGCTAACTGCTGTTAACTCGCCACTAAGTAATGTAAGTTGATGTCAACGACTGTGCAAGCTCCTCCTCTAACTGCTGCATATTCAACAGAGAGGAAGAAACGGAGTCGCCCATAGGCTACCGACAGCAAAGGAACTTATTCTATAGGCTAGATTATGCCTATGTCTATTTTTACAGGCTGTATGCAGTATGTGCAAAGCCAAAGCACAATGAAATAAGGCAACTTATGATTTCGGGGGTTTACATAGGCTATTGTCCGGTTTCATATTTGTCAGTCAATATTCAAAAAACATTCGGGGCTGAAGCCCCGGCAAAATCGGCTGCCGCCGCCTCTGATCAGATGGACAGATTATTTCTCAAATTCTCAGGGGAGGCAGAGCTTATCCTAGGGGAGGCACATCCTCCCCCAGCCTCCCCCTAGACATGCCCCTGATGGCAATCAAAAATTTGCTGCTAAAACCCCTTTGTTGTTACTGGAATTTGGTTGTTCCCTGTAAACACCATCTCTGGGCAGTTCACAGGGAGTTCCATTGCATATGTGGTTTTGCCATTCTTCACCTTACATGCTGATGTAAAAAGTGAAAATACTTTCCTCTTAGTAACTTTCCAGGGAGCGGGGAAGAAAAAGGGGCCACAAAGTTACACCTCCAGAGCTGTGAGGTTATATTAGTAGCTCTTGTACAGCTGTTTCTTTTTGATGCCGTGAGATGTTGCTTTCAGGGCTCTGGATCTCTTTCGCACAGGCCTCTCTTGAGGAAGAGGAAACCACAGCTCTGCTTTCACAGGCACTCCAGGAACAAGCAGAACTATAAACATGTATTGGACTGCCTCTAAATAAAACAGCCCTGTAAAGACAACAGAGGCATGATAGCCTCTTATTCGTGACTATTTATAGAACCCGAGAATCAGAAAAGCCATCATAACATTTACAGCACTGATGAGTCACGCCAATTAAGTGTAATAAATTCTCTTGTTATCACTAGTTATGTGCAGTGTAACATGATTACGTTTATAATGTGACAAGCCAAAACCATGAATGCCTCGGGTCACACATTAATTACTCTTACTGTAACTAAGCTTTGTCATTTCAGAAAAGCTCAAATATATCACTGAAGCTTTCAAAAAGGGAAGCTTGATAAATTGCAAGGTGAATTCTTATTTGGCTGTTCAGGCAGTATGCCTCCAATAGCTACCTGAGTCACTGAATGACAAGCTATTCACTACCAAGGTGTGAAATTAACACCCACCACCAGCAAAATGCGGGTACTTGTTTGCAATGGTGGGTAATTTTACTTATGTACAAGCCAATGTGGTGAGCAACAGGTAAGACATCTTGGACTGACATTTGACTAGAAAAGACATTGCACAGTAGCAACAGCGCATGCTTAAGAGACACATTCGACCAAAAAAGTTCAAAATTCACATAAATGGCCAGGGACAGCGTGAATGCAAAGAGAACTGGGTCTGTTTTGGTGAACTTAAAAAAGGTCTTTGCATGTTTGTTCAATCTACAGGATTTCCACCCTTTTTGAACAATGAACTTCCATGCCTTTTCCATGAGATTTTCTGGCATTTGTGATTAATGGATACATATTTTATTTTAATAATTTTTATTCAGACTGATTTGTTAATACTTATTTTACTGATTGTAATAATTTTGACTAATTCATTGAGAAGAACTGACACAAAAGATTGATTCACTGACTCATTCTACACAGAGCAATAGCTACTCATGAAATATTTTAAGAGCAAAATAAATAAAAATAACAAATTCACAAAAATCTAACCTTTAATTGAAGTAAAACAATTGAAAGAGGGGAAATATCATTATTAAATAAATATTTTTTTCCAAAACAAATCGGCCACAATTATTGGCACCCCTAGAAATTCTTATGAGTAAAATATATAGTCCCATTCATATTTACAGAAATGTAGAGCACCTGGGTGACTAGGAACATGAAATTGTTGAATGGCTAACATTATTTACAACAAATTTGTGTGTAATTAATGCAATGCACCTTCCACACAGCTGAGCTAAAACAGAAACCTTTTAAACAGTCTGTTATTTTGAATTTTGAATTGGAAAAATCAAAGTGCCTGGTAAAATTCCCACCCTGTTCACTACATAATGAGATGTCAAAAAAGCAATGAGTAGGAGAGAGAATGAAGGCCTTCAGACAGCTGTAGAAGGGTGAGATATTATACCTCTCAAATCCACTTCTCATGGGCCTCACAACCAAATAAAAGCTCAGGAGTAAACAAGGATGGCCCTCTTTTTGGCAAACAAACTGAGGAAACTGCCCCCACTTCCCTTCTTTTCTCTGATCCACTATCTCCACGCTAGGGCTGGTCAGATAAACATGAGCATGACAAACACATTTAGCTGCTAATAAAGGGCAACAGCCATGCGGAGAATGGCAGGAGATAACCAGCACAAATAATAAGAGGAGTCTGGGACGGAGAGAGCTTGAAGAGACCGATTTGCCCTTTTCAAAGCGAGACATTGATCAGATCCCCTTGCATCTGAGCCATGCTAATTAGCTGAAGACGAGAGGTGATGATGTCACAATCGATTTTGGGGGACGGGAGGAGGACTTCATCCATACCCATCACAAGTGAGACACGGAAATGCAGAAAATCATTGCAATAGCTGCAAAAAGTATTTTGACACTTGAGTAAAAATTCTTGAAAGTTTTAGCATTCTTTAACTAAATATTAAACTAATGGTATGTAATTATTTATTTATTTTTTAAACATAGCACAAACACCTTTTCAAATATTTCACCACATATATCATAAAGAAAAAATATCTGGACACATTCTGGTTGTCAAATTTTGAGGAAAGTCCATCGTTAATGTGCTGAACTACAACTGTGGTTACTTTGCTATAACACCTAAGAAATTACAATGGGACCAGTTGGTTAAAATAGCAAAAATGGCTCTGAAATTTATATTATGTCTGAGAAAATGTATAGCATAATTTGCTTGCAGATGTCACTTGGTTTGATATTTTATTTATATCTTCTTCAAAGACAATCAGACATTTTAAATGAGACTTAAATGTTGTAAAATTGTATGATTAATGCAACAATTTAATGCAGTAAATTCAAAATCTACATATAAAATGTATGAACAGTAAAAAGGTTCAGGCCACCTCTTGTCTTTTAAGGAATTACAGAGGCCCTTTATGCAATCAATCAATTATATGTTTCTTAACTCTAAACTCTTTTCTCTGGATTTTTAAGCCTATCAAAATAACAGACTGTTTAAAAGGTTCCTGTTTTAGCTCAGCTGTGTGGAAGGTGCATTGCATTAATGACACACAAATTTGTTGTAAATAATGTTAGCCATTCAGGAACTTCTACTAGAATTTGGCCACTGACTTAGACACTTTCCAAAACCCTGCCTTAAGATACAGTTGAACTGTTGAGACTCAGAGATGGAGCAGGAGAGCAGCAGCACAGCATTTTAGCATTGTTAAAGTTACTTGCAACTTCTTAGCTTGAATGATCCAACTAAAAAACCACACTGAACCTCCTGTTTCCATAAATGGGCTGCACTGTGAATACACAAAATGACGCAGTAGCACCTGGACCAATCAGACACACAAGTATTCATTATTTAATGAATAAGCCAACAGATGTCTCAAGACTGTAACAAGCAAAAGTCCAAGCAGGCCCAAGCCGACACCATTAGGTCTGCTCCCCCACTGATCACTATCAAGCCTTTAAACTGTCTTTATAAGGTCCAGCAACTAGTGGACATCAGTGACATTCCAAGCGGGGGAGGTTATCTGCATGCCAGAGCAATCTTTCCCCCATAAGAATTGGACTCAAAGCCCAGAACAAAATACTTTTCTTCACTAAATTATAGACAAACTGCATATAAATTCACATGTATATCCCCAGGACATTGTGTATAGGATCATTACTGTCTTGTAAAGTGTTCTTTGTACTGTATACTGTTTTATGCATGACTTATGACAGGACTACCAGCTAATGTAAAAGTATTTAGTATAATGTTTCCTACCAAATTAATCCTTGTGTGACATCCTGCACAATGGTATATATATAATTCTGACAGCATGCATTGTATGCTTGCTATATTAATCAGAGCATAAAGGGGCTTAAACTAACCCCAATCATGCAAATGAGTCAGCTTCCACACAAAGGAACATTTCCCACTTGTAAATTGCAACTTTCTCATTGGTCAAGCCAGACTCGAGAGGAGGGACATCCAACAGAAGTTAAAAGACATGTCCCGCCTCTTAATCTCTCTTTCCCCTGACCCTCTGCCGCTGGTCATGCCGACCCTGAGGTTGCAGGCCGGCAGGTCTCAACACCTCAAGCAATGTGCAACTACCTCGACCATAGAGTCAATGAACACCACAGTTCATCATTATTTCTTCATTCAACACGGAAGAAATTTATTGCAACTTGAACACCATTGACTCGAGGAACCACCTAGACGTTCTCCAGCGACTGCATCAGGCTCTCTCAACAGCCAAGGTAATTACAATTATCGTACCAGTAACTAACTGAACATAGTACAAGAGGAAAACCCCTTTGTAACTAAATTTGCTTTTTAATTAAGAACTTGATGGTCCTCTCAAATGGTCAAATTATTATTTTCATAACTGCATTTCCCCTATTCTGTTCTGGTTTAATTTTATTTTCACTTTTCCAAGTATGAATGTTTCGTGTGTTTTTGTTTAGATTAGTTATGTGTTCGTATGTTAGTTAAATAAACGTTTGTGTACATTCTTGCGAGTTGATTCTGGTCTGCTTAAAAATCTATGTAAATTTAACGATTCGATCTCAGCTACAAGCCAAGAAAGAGTTATTTTTGTGTGGCCATGAAAAAGATCCTTTCTGAGAATTGATAGACGATCAATACTGAGTGTTCGCTGGACGAACCGATAAATTGATGGTAATATTAATTCAGCTACATCAAGTTGATTCTATTAAACAATCAAAATGTTCATAATTAATTATGAGTTATGATTAATTATTCATGTGTCCTTTAAAGATATTTTGACTGCGGTATATTTTGATAAATAATCTCATCCCTGTTTCTAAAAGATTTAGCTTCAAAGCTATACCTATGTGTAATATTATTGTCAATAAGCCATGAGAATAATATCACTCCAATAAGAGAATTAATCATAATTCTCTTATTAAAGCTAATGCCCTACAGTAGAAATTGTGAGCTGATTGTGATCTAGTTATTTGTCATTTATCTAAATTATAACGTTTGTCAAATGCGACTGATTCCACTATAAATTTCCTTACATAGTACTGTAGAAAAAGGACCGTTTAATTAAATTTCCTAGCTCACACATACTGTTTCCCTTACAAATAATGGTAATGTACACAACACTTTAACCCATGCAGTATACATTTATCATACAAAATTTGCTACTTATATAGGTGTGAAATTCTTTGCACTTGAACTGATTACTGTTTGTTTGTGCACTGTGGAATGGGCTGACGTTCATATGCATCAATGAAACTGTTTTCATTAGTGTTGACCCAGATCACAATCACTGGTGTTGGTTGCTATGGTGATGAAAGTTCAAGGGAATCCTAAAGAGACCCTTGCAGGGCAATTTACCGCGCATGCGCAACCTGCCGATGCCATATTGTAAACAAAGTACAGATAAGCTAATAGCATAACACAACACCGCTAAACTAACCAGTTAGCGAACTTTCATTGAAACCCCTAAATATGCTACAATGCATGGGCAGAAAGTGTCTCAAAGTTGTCTTATTGGCTAAACAAAGGATCTGACCATGCCATTCCATAAAAATACAAAAATAATAATAATTTAAAAAAAAAACAACAACACTTGAAGCACCTTTAAGGCCTTCAGAACATCAGGGCCACTTTGGAAAAGTACAGAAAAAAACAAAACTTCAGTAGTTTTAATGTTCCCCAGACTACAT
The DNA here is from genome assembly GCF_025860055.1 of Xyrauchen texanus. NCBI lineage: Eukaryota > Metazoa > Chordata > Actinopteri > Cypriniformes > Catostomidae > Xyrauchen > Xyrauchen texanus. The sequence goes on along the minus strand of NC_068299.1, from coordinate 20,177,724 downwards.
TGTTTTTAGTTCAACTAGAGGAAAAGAATAGCAGGGTGGACAATACATGACTGTGCAAATAAGGAGGGACAGAATATCTGGGCCTTAAATCATATGATGTGTTTGATTTGGGACAACCACATCCAATCCCCATGTACTCGAGACTAGATAAGGATTTTGGCCACATCCAGATGTAACTGAACTGTGGAGCTTTTAAGTCGACTGGAAATAAACACAGAATGGTAGCCGATTTACTGTCTGCAGAAATGTAAAGATGCCCATCCTGTTATGGTTAGTTTCAGTTCTTGTGATTTTAAAAGAAACACAACAAAAGGTTATCTCTCTGGAACCTCGGTTCCTGGAAGTTAAAGTGAAGTACATCACTTATGACTCAGTGAGCAAACTCAGCCCAAAACAGCCTGCCCTTGTTAGGCTGCATTCCTACAGATAAATGGGATGAATTCCCACCCTTTTTGAGCAATAAAATTCCAGGACTTTTCCATGACCTTTCCAGGCATTTGAGATGGCTGGATACAGATTTTTCTTAAAACCATATTAATTCAGTCTGATTCGGTAATGAATCATTCAGATTTGTAAACAGTTTTGACCAATTTACTAGTTCAAGTTCAAAATCACAATTTTGTGAGCCAACTTTACACAGGTGGGTAGAGTAGCCAAAAACATCACAAGTAAAAGCACAATTACTTTTAAAAAATAATTACTCAAGTAGAATTAAAAGTAATAATGTAAAAAAGAATTGTAAAAAAAAAAAAAAAAGTAAATTACTCAAGAGTAAGAGTAAGTATCCAATAATAAGAATACTCTAGTAACTAGTTACTTTCACATATAACGTAATGGATGTTTACTCTCCTATATTCCAGCACACGATACACATTTAACATGCATTACAGAATGATTAATAATAACAATCCTATTAATATTATTGTTAATAATGAAAATTGTCATCATTCACCACCATATTGTTCCAAACACATTCTTTCTTCCATGCATCAAACTAAAGGGAAAGTTCACCCAAAAATGTAAATGCCCTCATACCATCCCAGATGTGTGACTGACTTACTTCTGCAGAACACAAATTAAAATTCTCAGATCTGTTGGTCCATACAATGCAAGTAAATGGTGACCAAAAAGCTCCAAAAAGCACATAGAGGCAGCATAAAAGTAATTCAATTATTCCAGTGATTTTCAGAAGCAATATGATAGGTGTGAGAAACAGATAAATATAAATATATATACATAAAGTCCCATTTTTTTATGTTAATTCTCCTCCCTACCAGGTGACGATATGCACAAATAATTGAATTACCAAAAACAAAAGAAGAATGCGAAAGTGGAGATTTATTAGTAAAAAAGGATTTAACTACATTTCTTACCCAAACTTAAAAGATCTATTCTGAAGACATAGAACCAGTGTCATTGAAATTCCTTTAATGATGCCTTTATGTGCTTTCTGAGCTTCAAAAATGTGGTACCCATTCACTTGCATTCTAGTATAAACTAACAGAGCTGAGATATTCTTCAAAAAATCTTTGTGTTCAGCATTTTGAATGCTGAGAATTTAACATTTTGGAAATTTTATTAACATAAGGAGATGTTAGACAGAACGCTAAACTTAATCATTTGAGACTGAGACTGTCAGTCTCTAACATTCTGTCTAACATCTTTTGGGCTCCACAGAATACAAAAAGTTTCACGGGGTTGGAAGAACACGAGGGCAGGAAAATTATGATAGACGAAAACTTTGGACGAATCTGTCAATTAGAAAAGGAAACCATTTGGAAACCATTTTCTAGTAATTATTACGGTGGAAAAATGTGAACAATGTCAGACAGTCCCAAGTTACATATAATGTTCAATTATACACTGAAGATCATGCTTTATTCAAGCCTTCTGTTGTTATTTCACAGTTTTTTACATCCTGCATGAATTTATTTCAGTGTAGCTCTAGCATTGTCAGTGTCGAAAGAATTAGTTCTGTACACTAAGGGGGTAAATTGCACTTAACGTGGATGTTTACAAGGATTTATCCAGTAGGTACTGATATGTTGCAGTGCTGATATAAAAATGCAAACTTACAATCGGAGTTCATAAGAGCCCACAGTTACAGATTCAAGCTGAAAATGAAAGAGTATCACCATGACATAGACAAGCCCACATTGCCTCACCATGTTTTCTTAAATTGGGGCTGCAAATTTAATCTTGAAATATATCCTTGTCTTGGTGTAAAATTAAGGCAGTGTGTGGAGTGAAGAAATGTTTGTTTTGTGCGCTTGCTGCTGTAGTATTGAACGCAACTCGAGTGACAGAGTGCAGCTGTGAAGTTCCGCTGTCGTAACTTCCCATTAAAAATATCAATAAATTACGCAATTACTAACACATTAAATTAAAAACCAGTAATGTAACAGCAGGAACTCTACCCATTGTAACGAAGTAAAAATAAACAAATGTTATCAGAAATTTACTTGAGTAAGAGTGAAAAATAAAACACACTCATAAAATATTTTTTTTCCCAAAATGTTACTCAAGTAAATGTAATGGAGTAAATGTAGCACGTTACTACCCACCTCTGATTTTAATCAACACACAAGCAATATCTAGCTGATGATATTTCAGGCAGAGGAAAATTAGAAAATCATATTTCCACGACTATCCCAACCTGGAAATAAAATTTTTTTAATTAATGGATATTTCTAGGTTTTTCATGACCGTGGGAACCCTGATAAAGCATTATGTGATTACATTACAGTGCGAAAAAAGTAGCCGACTAGTCTGTTATTGACAGGTCAATGTTTACCTTTTGTAAATTAATCAGAGATTGTGTTAGCCTTACTTTTTCAGCTATTTTAAAAACATTGACAGATGTCCGTCATTTTGACAGATAAAATGCTTGTAAATGCAAAGCAGTCCATGTTCATTTTATCTACAGTCTAGCATAATTTATATATTTTCATACATTTGAAAATGTATTTGCATGCAAATTCAGAGGACGCGGTTTGTGGACTGTTATCACAACATGGGACAAGAGCAACGGCAATCGTGACCCGTTTACACCTGGTATTAAGACTCGGGAGATCCAATCACATTGGGTCAGGTGAGACACATCGCTGTTTACAACTGGTCGTTTAAATGTGTATTCTGTGACCACTTGAGATCAGATTTGGAGGGGAGGGACTCATCATTTTACACATCAAATGTGATGTTGTCATATGCGTTTTTAACCACATTCGTTTTTTGTGATCTGATCACAAAACATTTTGGACCCCGTTTAGACCTGTATTTAGCGCTGACCACATGTGATTGGATCACCAAAAATGCATCTTAATACCAGGTGTAAACGGGGTTTACACGTTGAAGTAAAGGCTGATTTATACTTCAGCGACTTTATACTCTGCGAGTGCACAGCCAAAATGCTAACAATATGTTTCATAAATAAACAAAAGCAATGCAAGCAATGTAATTTCTGGATTCAAAAGTATTTATTAAATGATTGTAGCATCAAAAATGAGTTCAAAGAATGTGAACATGTTGAAATTTACATATTTATAATACATGTTGCCTGCATTTGAGGCAGGAAATAAATTAGTGTATACTTAATCTTGAGTCTATTGAATATTGAAATAATAATACATTAATATTTTGGCAAACACTTGACGTTCCATGCTGAAAAAGACATTGTCAAATGAATGGATATCTACTCTGATATAATATAATACCTGAATAACACCAAATGGGTGTTGTTTTAAAGACATTACAATGCATATAAGGCAATATAACCAATTCTTACCAGGTGCTTTTTTAATTCTCTGACAAGTATTCTGCATTTCCATAACTTATGAGATATGATTAATTACTGTACAAATACTGTCAAACAAACGGTCAAATCGTTGTGCCAATTGGAAAGATTGCGAGTAGATTACAAAACATATTATTTCACACACATATCAAATTAAAAAGCTTTTAGTGTTTATAAGCTGTAAACAGATATCTTTTATTGTGTTTCACTTGTAACTTCATGAAACACAAACAACCTTTCCCGAGTCCAAATACAATTGTGACAGGGCGAGGGCGGGGCCGGGTTGTGATTGTACACACCCCGCCCCTTATCAGGCTAATCAAGCCTCCGAGAGGGATAAAGGCCGACTGCGGACGGTGGTGCGACAGAGAGAGAGAGAGCATTTACGGGCAGCTGCCCATCATATGTGTGTGTTTGTGTCTTTTGGTTTAAGTTCTTCATTAAATATAATGTATATTGTCAAGCTGGTTCTTGCCTCCTTTCCATAATTTCCTTTACAAAAATATAATGTAATGCAAAGATATAAAAATAAACGGGCACATCGCCTGACATTTTTTTTTTTTACAGGCAACTACCTTGTATGCGCCCTCCTCACTCACTTAATGTTCATCGCACATTTCATATAGGGTTCACTGGGGGTTGCCGCTAACCCCACAGTTCCATATGAAAGGGCTGTAGGGGGTTAGGCGAGACCACCTTTTTCTTCAACACAGTGTAAAATGCTGTGTTGAGTTAGCGAAGACATTTTCCAAAACAACAGTGAGAGAGGCAGTTCTGTAGCAAAAACGGAAAGGATTGTCTTGTAGCACTTTCCTCTGATAAGGCTTTACAGGAGTAGCAATTGCCTAAGCAACCTTATCAGCCCAGGGGGACTAATGCTATTAGCGTTTGTGTGATAAACGCAGCGAAGTGGAACCAATACAGCCAGCTTTCAACCGTTACTCTGGTAACATGTTGTGTAAATTGCATAATACAGAGCTCTGCGACAGCTCTGTTTAACAACACTTCAATCCTGTAGTGTAGACTTCTGAATAGGGTTAGACTTGAAAGCTAACAAGGGCAAGGGACTCCCAGAGGCCTTTCAGAGTGTCGTGCTGTCATTGGGTCAGTGAGGGATATAAAATTAACAAATCAATCTTATCGTGTTTTAACTAGGGGTGGGGAATCAGCAGATACCTGTTGAAATGATAATATTGTGGGTCTGTACCAAAACTTAGCAAGTTGCCTCACTGTCTCCTGTCTTCTATAGCAGCATACTAACTAAAATGGAGCCACACAGAAGAGTGATTTGGAACACTCTAAATCGATGGCAGCTCCACACATCATTCAAATAGCACTTCTCACACATGGTGTATGAGACTCAACCCGCAGCTGATTTCAATGCAGAGAAGCGATCCTCTAATGAGCATTAATATGCATACCATACACACATGTTGGGCAAAATAGTCAGTTTTGTATCATATTAAACTTGTTATTTAGAGATTATTTTTAGTATTGCATGGATAAGTTTAAAAAAATAAATCTTGGATTTATTTCTTCCAATGGTGCATTCTGGTATCACCTATCCAGGGAAGGAGCATTCTATGCTATCTTAGAATTTGGCCAAAACAAGATATCATAGGAGGCAGCATAAATTTACTCACCCTTAAGAAATACCAGAAGAGTATGACTTACTTTCTTCAGCAGAATTAAAACGAAGATTTTTAAAAGAATATCTCAGATCTGTTGCAAGTGAATGGTGATCAGACCTCTGTAGCTCCAAATATCACATAAAGGAAACATAGAAGTAATCCATGTGACTTCAGTGTTTAAATCCATATCTTCAGAAGTAATATATTAGGTGTGAAACTGAACTATATTTAAGTTCTTTTTGTTTTTTTACTCTAAATCTCCACTTTCACTTTTACATCTGAAAGTCTTAAAAACTTTGTGGTGCCAGTTAAGTTTCACTTTCTCATCTGAAAGTGAAAGTGGAGATTTAAAGTAAAACAGGACTTAAATATTGTTCTGTTTATCACCCTCACCTATTATATCCCTTCTGAATATTTAAACACTTGAGTCATATGGATTACTTTTATGCTTCCTTTATGTGATTGTTGGAGCTACAAAGGTCTGATCACCATTTACTTGGATTGTATGGACCTAGAGAGCAGAGATATTTTACTAAGCATCTTTGTTTGTGTTCTGCTAATGAAAGAAAGTCACACACATATGAGATGGCATGAGGGTGAGTAAATGATAAATTGGAGTAAATGAGAATTTTATTTTTGAGACAATTCCTTTATGTTACCTACCTTTTAGAACTCTGTGATACTTTGTTTAGTTTGTTAAACTTTGTTTTCCTGAATACACCTGTACGCTATTGATAGAACAAACTGATAGTCCCACTTTAAACTCACATCACTGATTGAATCAATATTTCTGTGTCGTGCTGACTGGGCCACTCAAACAAACCAAGTAATTTTTGTACCGCCACAGACACACCATTTTTACAGTTTAAGGAATACAACATAGAAAGAAATAGCTTCTAATTGTCACTGCATATATTAAGCTGGAATAGGAGAAAGCATTTCAACATTAGAAAAGTTACATTAGATTCTTTAGAATATCAATACAATAATGGTAAATTTTTGTGATACTTTGAAACTTTTTCCACCACCTCTATTTATTACACAATATACAAAGTCAGATTTCTACTTTAATTCTGGGATTTTCCAAAATTTCACTGATAAACTGTAGATATGACACAGGAAAATATTTAGGTAGAGAGAGCAATAATGGATTCGGGACACAACACTGTCTGGATTCAAACCTGTGTCTCCCACATCAGCACTCAACTAGCTTAAGAATATGCACAAATCATTACGCCAAGAATCCCCTGACTCTATTTAGAGACTTCACTGGATTTTTTTTCTTGAGAGGTTTAAATAATGTTCAAACTCAATGGAACTCATTGAAAGAACACTGTAAAATTCAATGAATCATAATACAAAAGGCAATAAAAGGCAAATTATGCAGAACAAATGTAATTTAGGCGAAACCGGGCACTGGCCGACTGTAAAGTGAGGAATGCCGTTCTGGCAGGTGCAAAAGGAGACCAGCACAAAGCCGAGGAGCAGAAGAAGAGCATAAACAGCTCAGCCTGTCCCCCCTTCCAATCCCACCGCCTCCATGCTTTCAACTTCAACCCCCCCGGCTTAATCAGCTACAACTATTATGCTTTCCCCACTATTTGGTTAAACTTATCCACTCCACAGAAAGATCCCCCACCACTCAGTTACCATAGCAATGTGACTGCAACAGCCCTTTGGATTCAAATTCTGCATCTGAGAGATAGGAGGTCATTGCCAAGGGCGAATTCATTTCACACTGAGTAACAGCGAAAGCCGCAAGAGAGAACGGCATTCTATTCTTAAGATGACCTTGTTTGAGGCTATTCACTAATGTTTACAGAGCAAATCTATCAACATCATTCCAACTGTAAATAACTAAAAGTGTCAAACTATATTAGATGTTGCTTTTTCCTTCTGGGGGTTCTCTCATTTCCTTTTAACAAAAGACTGTGTTGATCTAAAAGTGTAATAATAAAATCTTAACTCTGAATAGAGAAAAACAGACCCTACACACCTTTGGTCATCACAGTGCCTTCTTTGCCTTGGGTAAAGACAACAATCCTCTCTCTTTTCTTGTTCACCTTTGGTAAGCTTTGGGCCTTCTTTGCAATCTCCTCAATGTCTTCAGTCTGCAGAAGGAACATAAAAAAAACACATTCTTGAGATTATGAGGCAAATAATAGGTATTTAAGATTACATCTAATTGATAAATAGCATATTAGATTTACCATAATGCTGCAGTTTGCAAAACATGCTATTTTCTGAATCATAATCTTACCTAATGAGCATGCTAGAGACAACAGTGCCAACTACATTTCACTCAAAATGGCTGCTGTGTTGAAAAGCTAAATGTCATTTGTAATCACTTTACTGACTCATGTATTCATTCCAAATGAAATGTTTAAATGCTAATAAGATACTAAAATGACTCATGTACCACTCAGACTTTAAAGCAATTCACAGATGTGTTTAGTCTTCTGGCTTTGGAACAGTTACAATTGGAAAAATAATGAAAAAGAAAAATTCTTCCAGAAAAAACAAAAAAATAAAATTATTTTGACAAATACAACATAGACATTCTGACAATTGTCTGAAATAATGGGAGAAGCAATGCTTCAATGAACAAAGGTGAAATGTAACTGTGATTGCCTTTGAAACAGAAGGAATAAAATTGACGTTATTCTGAAAATTAGGTTTGATAGAGGGATTGAGAGCTACTGAGGTGATGTTTTCAAATACATCTACTAAGTGAGGGAGGTATTAATTCAGGATTTCACAATTCTGAGCACAATAACATTTAAACTTATCAATGCATCACAATACATACACTAAGAGTAAAACAATCTTTAAGTAGACAGCCCAAAACACAAAAACAAACTGGCTATGAGCAATGGAAATGTTTCTAGCTGGTGGACAGGGTTCTGGGTAATGGCAGTAGACAGAAAGATTCCTCGCTTTCAGAATATTGCTGAAGAAGCCAATGCTCCAAAATTGAGCACTGGTGAGATGATGTGCAGAATAGTTTATGATGCACTCCAAATTTGCCAAAATCCTCTGCCTCAAGTGAGTACAGTAACAGAGTTGGCATCAATTTCCAGTAGAAAAGTAGTTGCCTGTCAGAGGATGAGGGGAGACAAGTGATCTAAACGCAGATGTGACAGTTCAAAAGGATTTATTAAACACAACATTTCTCAAAGAATGAGGCCAGGCACACCCGGCGCTGGCTGGAGAGCAGAGTCAAAGCGAGCCACTCAATGGGCTAAGGGAAGAGTGAGTTCAAAGGATGGGTGTGTGCATTGTGGAAGTCAGGAGCAATTCGAAGAGATTCGGTTGAAGCTTGTGTGGTGCGAAGCATATAGCTCAGATGATACTGTCTTTTGAGATGAGGGCAGAGACAGAGGGATCCTCCTCCACATTAATTGAGCAACAGGACTGGCAAAGGCGGCGGCAAACGGGAAGGTAACCACACCTCTACAGACAGGCAACAAACAGAGACACGAGCAAGCTCCAACTACACAAGAGATCACAGTTATCATTCAACAGCAAATAATAAACTGGCGAAGAAAGTGGGGAAACACAAGGAATAAATAAGAAGTGCAATCAGAGTGAATCAGGTGGAACGTGTGAGTAAATCATTGGCATGACAAGCATCTCCCCGAGAACGATCAGCGTTCCCATGGAAACGCTAATATCGCATGCCAGCTCCACCTGTGAGACATGAGGGAGAGCAAAAACAAACAACGATAAGAGCCGGCACAAATGCCGGAAATGTGACAGTTGCCAGTATAGATTTGTAGCAGCATGCTGAACATGTTGAAAAACCTAAACCTCCTGTTCCTGCCTTTATTGCACAGTACAGCTTACTTGTTTGTCCAGTACAGTCTGCTGTTTAAGTGGACTCCAAGCAACACGCATAACTGCACCACCTCCATGCTCTCTCCCTGAAGCCTTGCAAACTTCGCTGGTTCGTGTTTGCTGGTATCGCAAAGACTTTATTATCAAGTTGGAGAGGCATGATGGTGTTGAGGGCACTGTAGAAGTCTAAGAACAAGATCTTTACTGCAGTGACAGCCTTGACCACTGGGAGTGGGCTTGTAAAAAAGGAGCATGTAAGTTGATCAGAGATTGCCCACACCTATGAAGGTAAATTTAAGCAGTTACAGGTGGTCTGTGATCAGGGTTTGGAGATGTTATAAGATCAGATACTAAAAGGCTGGGAGACTGATTTATTTATTTATTTGGAGTAATTTAGCTTAAGCAGTGCCTTTTCAACGTAAAACATCGTCAAGATTGATAAAAGTAAAAATAATAATAATAATAATAATAATAATAATAATAATACTAATAAAGCTGAGAGAATTTGGAAAAGTATGTATGAAGTGCTTGACCTTAAGGAGTTGGGTGAGATCATATGCATTTCCTAGTCTTCACACCTCCCAGCTGGCACTGGACAGAAAGAACTGGGGTGGGGACTGTGCAGAATGGGTGGTGCTGTTGGTGGTTGGTTGGGAGGCCAAGGGGTTGAGTGCTGGTGGTTCGATACCATCCCCCCACCCCAAGTCACACAAAGCCTCAGTAAGAGGGGCCGAGGCAGTGCAACCCTGCCAAAGCTTTGAATCTATCACATGTCCACTCGTCCCGCTGCCAAAAGCAGGCTCGAGAGGCTGTTTGGCCACAGCTACCACCAGCCCTTGACAGTTTTGTTAATGAAGCAGTGCAGTGTCCCAGCTGCCTCATCACCTCTGTGTCCCTCCAACACCTCCATGTTCAACTAAAATGCTTTGCTTTCATGTAGTCTGGCTAAGACGACTCTTTTCTGTAGTCTGGGTAATCAGCACTAGGAGAGGGCATTGCATACTGTATTTTTCAACCTTTTGATAGTATTTATTATACTGTATAGCTCGATATTAATGTATTTGTTTTTTTAAATGGCCTAAAATTGACGTGATATTTTTTAAATCAGAAAACCCTCATTTTGACCAAACAGCCATTGTAGCCAAGTTGTAAAATACAAAAAGAAAGTAAAAATAGAAAACAATTATTAATAGAAAATACAGTAAAAAAATTAAGTTAAATAATCAAGGCATGTTTTCCCATAATGTTTTTCAAATTAATAAAATTATATATATTTTTTACACTTTTCATATGCAACAATTAAAAAATACATTGCAATAAACGCTTATTTTGCTAAAATCTCTTTAAACATAAAAAGAAGCCACAGAGACCTTCATGAACATTTCTGAGTGTTGATGCAATTGATTCATTAAATCAAAGTTTTGAATCAGTTCACTGAAATGAACAGTTTAAATTGATTCACGAAAATAACATCAATGTCTCTTTTGCTAATCACTATTAAAACATCTTCTTTAACACATTCAAACATTTCAATACAAGAAGGGATAGTGAAAGTTATAACACTTTTCACTATGGGTCTTTTACAAAACTTAGTGAGCTGCCTCTCTGTGATGCCTCAAGAGATTGTTATGGAACTCTCTACACAGGCAGCAACTCATCATTCAAATAGTGCCAGAAGTGGAAAGTAATGAATTACAAATACTCTCGTTACAGTACTTTTTTTTTAAGCATAAATAAATAATAGTTAACACAATTACAAAGTACAAAAAAATACATAATATTTCAGAATTTTTGGGAAGAAATCATCAAGTTATAAGCACTAAATATGTATATAAACTAAAACGTGCTGTGCGCTGCACCACAGAAGCCCGCAGGGCACAGCATCATGAGCACAGCAGCTTGCATAAACTGCTGCTGGTGTCCTCTTATCTAGTCTCTCCAAGACTTTCTGCCCTTTCAATGTACAAGAACTGTAATACTGTGATTTTCTGCATATTTCATTTCATTCTTGAAAAGAACCATTCATTCAAGTACGAGGGAACCATCTGAACATGTTTAACCACTGATCAAAATTCACTTGTTTTTAAAGTATGCAATGTTTTAACTTTGTCAAACATTAACACAATGTAGTTTGACATATGTGGATAAATCTTGTTTACATGCTACTATGATTGCTACTATATGTCTAAAACAAACTTTTTAAATACCTTAGAAAGATACAATGCCAGATACAATGCCAGACTATACATTATTTTCATCAGTTCATAAGATTTATTCTAAAAAAGATTGTTTTTTTTATATCTAAATCCCTCATTTCATCTGTTGTGGATTGCTCAATTGGAAATATTTTAGTCTCACATCACGCCCTGGTGAGTTTAGAGGTGTTGCCATATATGGAGAAAAAGAAATCATATAGTTGGCACTTTAACGTATCCCTATTGAAAAATCCTGAATTCAAACAAATGTTAAAGGCTGAAATCAATGTTTATATGGAGACCAACTGGTCCTCAGTATCCTCTGTGGGCGTGGCTTGAGAGGCACTTAAGGTGGGTCTTAGGGGTCGAATCATACAGTATAACTCATTCAAAAAAAATCCAAAGCACGAGAACTTGTGGAGTTGGAAGGAAATATTAAAAGTGCCGAGGCAGAGCTGAAGCGCCGAATGTTGTCTGGTGGCCTCAAAGAATTGAAATACAGATATAATATTATTTTGTCACGGAAGGTGGAGTTTTGATTATTCAGGGCAAGACAATCATACTTGGAGTCAGGGACAAAGTAGGAAAATGTTTGGCTAGATATATAAAACAGAGAGAGTTTTTTCTACCATTCCCTCAGTAAAATATGCTGGTGGTGAAATATTTACCTCGGTCATTGATATTAATGATGCTTTTAAATTATATCTTTAACTCTATAGTTCCACATCTTTGTTTACTGATGAAGATATTAGAAACTTTGTGGAACCATTAGAACTCCCTAAATTGACGACTAAGCAAAAAAATTATCTTGATTATGCAATAAGCTTGGAGGAGCTTGACGAGGTAATTAAGGTCCTGCCTACTGGCAAGGCTCCAGGGCCAGATGGCTTTGCTGCTGAAATTTTTTTTAATATCTTATGCTACATAATTGGCTCCACTTTTGTTAGAAGTTTATACAGAATCATTTAAGAATTGAAATCTTTCCCCAACCAAAACACAGGCCCAGATCAGTCTGATTCTTAAAAAAGGACAAAGATCCAAGCTAGTGTAAAAGTTACCGTCCAATTTCCCTGATCCAGCTAGATGTAAAAATGTTTTGGCTAACCGATTAAGTTATGACATCTCTTATACATATAGATCAGGTGGGGTTTATTTGGGGCTGTAGCTCTTCTGATAACATAGAAGCGTAGCAGCGGTACAAACAAATTGATTCATTTCAGATTATTTTACACTGAATAGGGTAACTCGGCAGGGTTGCCCTCTTTCCCCATTATTCTTCTGTCTTGCTCTGGAACCATTAGCAGCAGCGATAAGATAGGTGGATGATTTTACATAGGTGGTGGCAGGAGGTGTGGTGCACAAGCTTCTGCTTTACGTAGATTATATTTTATTATTCATCTTTGAACCCACTAGATCTATGCCTTGCCTCCACAGATTTATAAATTCCTTTTCCAAGTTCTCAGGATACAAAGTCAACTGCTCTAAATCCAAAGCTTTGGCTCTGAAAGCTGATGCTTCTCCCAGCCTACGAACTGCTGCTTTCCTCAAGTAGGCCTCTCAGTCCAACCTTTGTAAATAAATTCCACATAGATTGGGCTGGGAACCCTCGACACCCGACCTCCACAGTCATCAGCCATATTGTCCACCCCTTGTCCTGGCAGTCTTGGACAAGTTGCTTGTATTTGGCTTTTTTCCTCTCTGCAGCTTCCTCACAGCCCTCCTCTCACGGCACCGTCAACTCCAACAGGATGATTTTCTTTCCCTCTGGAGACCACATGATGATGTCGGGCCTTAGAGTTGTGGCCAGTACCGCCTCGGGGAAGTGGAGTTTTCTCCCGAGGTCAACCTCAATTTCCCATCCCTGGGCTGTCTGCAGAAGATTCTGCCTGGCTTGGCTGTGGACGACAGATCTTTGGCCCTCTTTCACAAAGGCGATGGTACTCAACAGTGGTCTTGCTTTGACTGGTTGTTTCTTCCTCCTTTCATGCTCCAGGATGTCTGCAAGCTCTGCCAACACCCTGTCATGGCGCCACCTGTATCTCCCCTGTGTCAATGCGATCTTACACCCTGACAGAATGTGCGCCATCGTTCCTTTCCCACCACACAGCTCGCACAGTGGGTCCTCCCTCATCTGTGCAAATTGACTGGGGTTGGTAAAGTGTCATACACTGCTCAGAGCAGAAAGGATACGGAAGGGCTCTAGCCGCCACAGTTCACACCATGTGATTGTTCTCTTCGGGAGGTTCCACCTCGTCCAGATGCCTTGAGTTGCAAGCTCGATGGATTTTGCTCTTCTCCCTCGTTTCGGACTTCATCCTGGATCCTAGTTCTCTTCTCCCTAGGGGTGGACTTTGACCACTGCTGGAAACGTGCTGTTCCTAGACAATGTTTTCCAGTGCAAGGATTTCCAATGATGTCTTTGGTCCTGAGAGAACATTCTGCCTGGTTAATTGCGGTGCTGGTGGCCCACTTACTGCCAGATCTTGTTCTAACTCCAGCTTCCCTGGTGAGTTTGTCTTGAGAGTCGCTATATATCAGGGACAGTCTACATTTGTCTACTTTAAACTCCTCCACCGCTGATGACAGGGTGAAGCTGGAGATGGCCCGACCTTATGTAGAGCCCAAGGATGTAAAGCTCGGGGGTATTCCCAACCATCTTCTAAGGTGCTTGTTGAACTTCCTCTCCATTACTTCAACAGTTGATAGGAGCACCTCATATACGGTGAGAAGCCACATGAGTCTCGGGAGCAGGCCATGTTGGTAGATCCAGCACTTGCATTTCCCAGGCAGGCCAGACTTGTCAATCTTCTTCAACTTGTTTTCCGGTATATATATATATATATATATATATATATACACATACATACATACCTACATACATACATACACACACATGCATATACATATACATATGCATACATGCGTATACATACACATACACATATACATACATATTTCTTTTTCTCTTATTCCTTCTATTAGATGTTTGGTTTTGTTTGCCTTCATATGTGTTCATGTAAGAACACAGGGGTGTTTGAGTTTGGGGAGGAAGAGGAGGAGGAGTGGTAGTGGGTGTATAAAGTTGATTTTGTGTATTTATGTTTTGTTTTTCTGTGTTTTAATAGAAATAAAAATGTTAATCATAAAAAAAGAGAAAGATACAATGCCAATAGTGTTGTAAATTAATCGGGGCAAAAATGCCTCAGAAATGGACAAAAATATAACTGAAATTCAAAATATGGGGCAAAAAATGCCCATGCAACAAATTCCCATGTTTTACTAATAATATTAGATATAGTTACAATTTCATAAATTGCGATCTTCTTTTGACTTTTCACTGAACATAATTTTTTCCCCCCGCCGTCCGGTTCTTCACACCATTGTTCGCACAGATGGGTTCTCCGCTTCTATCAATCCGCATAAATTCGGTATTGCATTCTTGTCTTAAATTCCATATCCGTTTGCCCCCTCTTGTTCAAAATACACTGTCCTAGTGGGTAACACTCTTGCTCACAGTTCTGTACTGTACTTCCCTGACCTGTGGTCCTGTTTATCTGTCTGAAAAGCCTCACCAGCTAAAATGCACAAGGGATGGATGTTATATATATAAAGAAGATGTGAGAAATCAAAAAACAATTTAATTAATGACAATCTCTTGATATGCTAAATAACCATAATGTTAATTAAGACTTTATTATTATTAACTGTCAAACAGTAATACATATACAGAACAACCAGTTTTAGTGTTTAGTGTAGAATCAATCATATTGCTCACTAAATGTGTGAAATGTTTATATTTGCCTTATTTTATTCAGTTGGCATGTAGGAGTTGATAACAGTTTGCATAATAATCTCATTCCATATCTGGATAATTGCTGCAATATCACAGAGGATAAGTTTCCTTTATGATATTGCATTAGATTAGTTTTGTACAGTGTGTTAACTTAACAGCCAAAATAATTGGACATACAGTACGTAAATGAGAATAAACCTGAAATAGGAATGTGTTTCAGTCACAATGCACATTATGTAGTTTAGAGATGATTTAGAGACATTTAGAATGTTACAAACGGCTTTTTCTGTTTAAATAAATGTTGTATACTTTAATTTTTCTGTTTTTCAAAGAATCCTCTTGCAGCAATGCAGGTCTTTGGCATTTAGAAGCTGCTATTTTAGGACCTGTTAGGAGTCTGTTTCTCAAAGTAGAGACTGTGATTTGTCTTTGTTGTGCATCTGGCCATCCACTTTTTTCAAAATAGTAATGCATGGGATAGCCTTCATCTCTCTAAAACAAAAAAACTTTAGGAGAAAATGGAATTTTAGGAGAAATGGTTTTCTTTTTGCATATTTTTACAACCAAAATTTGACTTGCACGTTTAAAGCAACTTGAAAGAACTCAATACCTCAGCAAATGGGGAAAGAACCCACTGTATTTTCAAATATTGTTCTTGATTACCAAATAAGCATGTTAGAATGCTTTTGTAAGGTGTAGGTCACACAGTAAAGAAAAAAAATTGAATAAATACCACTTAAAACAATTATTTCAAACGTAATAATAACAGCAATTAATGATTTTGGTAGTATTTTTTATCAATTTAATGTATCCATGGTGAAAGGTGAAAATGTCTTTGCGTTCTAACAATGGAAGCGTGTATACTATATATAATTTTCATTAATTAACTTGGAACATAATATCCGCCAAATTGCATTTATTTTTCTGTCAAGCTCATCACGATGCATTCTGGGATTGCCTACCTGGGGAAGGATACATACGATGCTACATTCAAATTTGGCCAAAACGATATATCATAAGCAAGCAAAATTAAGATATCTACCTTTTGGAACAGCCTTAGCATCAGGAGCGCTCCTATGAAGTATGTTTCTCCTAAGAAAATGCTGCCTCCGGAGGACGCTCACTAGGTTTTGAATGAGACCCTCGAATTAATCAATAAATAGTAATTAATAAAATTTACCAACACATTTTTACCAAATGTTTTAAAGATCATGCAGAGACTTTTGGGAATATTTTTGAGTGTCAATTAAAACAAATAACTGAATCAGAGTTTTTAATCAATTAATTGAAACATAATGAACATAGCAAATTAACATCACATCTTGAATGTCATTTTTCAACAAGTTTTAAATTGGAAACGCTATTAAAATCTTAAAGCTCTCATACTTGCAATTTTCAAAACAGGGGGAGCATAAAACTAATCTAATGACACATCCTTCACGAAACTTAATGGCCACATAAAAAGAGCATTACAATCATTGTGAATATAAGTCAATATTTTGCCCAGCCCTTAACAGCACAGCAAAGAACAGAATCTATCATCTTACCACAGCATTCCCCATTCAAGATATTGCCACAGCCGACAATTACTGACATAAGTGAGGCTTTACATTACATATTACATAAAACAGTAGAAGACTGTTCACAACATTGAATCCAACACTTAAAACCTAAATTGATTGTCAAACATCAGGCTGAAATTTGCTAATGATCTGCTTTTTTAACTGTAACAAAACAAAAAGGTTTATTTTTTCATCAAGTAAAAGCCACTTCATAAATATGGATGAAATAATAAATGCAGCTCGTTTTGAGGAAGGTTAACAAAGTGTTCTGATCGGAACCGACACCAGTGTGCAAAGAATGCAAAACTAAGTAGATAATCATGACTGCTGTGGAAAACGTAACCACAGACTGTATAGGCCCAAAGCTAGACCCAGGAAGCAGGCAAGTATTAATTTGGTGGCTTTTTAAAGGGCTCAATAAAAAAGTTACTGTTTTATAGTATAAGCTGACTGTGCACTGTAAATCTGTCAGGGGCTCTAGGTCAGTAGGTATCCTATGACGAAAAGTGGCTGGGTACAACCCTGCTATTATCTCATCATTATAACTATCAAACACATGATAGCCATGAGAGAGTGTAGCTATACATGAACACATGCTCACAGAGCACTTAATCGCCAAGAGAGTGGAAGGGTCTATACAGGCACCTATGGAGACATATACACTGGAAGCATATTCATATGAATTTCCATTCAATCCAAACCTCATTCTTTGCAGACCGCACTGCTCTGACAAACTCAGATTAAATGTCTGACATACTCGGATAACATTACTCATTCATATTTTACTCTCTTTTCTTGGCCTTGAACAATGCAAATCAGAAATGCAAACTCTTCATGTCTAACAGCTTTTTTTCTGAAGACAGAGGCAAGAAAGGAGGTGTTTCATTTCAGACATAGGGGAGTCAGAGAGAGAGAGGAATATGCATGCAGAGCAACTTGCGAAGAGCTTGTTAAAGCTGAAAAGTCTGTTATATGTATTCAGGATACAGCAATTGCCTATTGAAAAACAGATGTTTAGCTGGAATCCTGAGACCCTGGCTGCCGTGGTCTACCCGCTCCTTCACACACTTTATATACAGTATATACTACAACGATATACAGGTCCCCCTCATGCTGCCAAAACAGCACAAACGCTTATCTCAGGATAGAAATTCTTCTCACCACAATTGTACAGAGTGGTTATATGAGTTACTGTAGAGTTTTGTCAGTTCAAACAGTCTGGCCATTCTCTGTTGACCTCTCTCATCAACAAGACATTTCCATCCATAGAACTGCCTCTCACAAGATGTTTTTGGTTTTTGCAAATATTCAGAGTAAATTCTAGACTGTTGTGTGTGAAAATCCCAGGAGATCAGCAGTTACAGAAATACTCAAACCAGCAATCCTCAGAGTTATTATCTAATCAGCCAATCGTATGGAAGCGGTGAATAAAATAATGCAGATACAGGTCAGGAGCTTCAGTTAATGTTCACATCAACCATCAGAATGGGGAAAAATTTGATCACAGTGATTGAGCGTGGCATGATTGTTGGTGCCAGATGGTCTGGTTTGAGTATTTCTGTAACTGCTGATCTCCTGAGATCTTCATGTACAACAGTCTCTAGAATTTACACAGAATGGTGCCAAAAAAAAACATCCAGTGAGCAAGAGTTCTGTGGATGGATATTCCTTGTTGATGAGAGAGATGAGAGAGGTCAAAAGAGAATGGCCTGACTGGTTCAAACTGACAAAGTCTATGGTAACTCAGATAACCACTCTGTACAATTGTGGTGAGAAGAATATCATCTCACGATGCTATTCTGAGATGCAGGTTGGCGCTGTTTTGGCAGCAAAAGGGGGACCTTAATGGTCCCCCTTTTGCAGGTGGTTTTAATGTTGTGGCTGATTGGTGCTTTAAATATATATATATATATATATATATATATATATATATATATATATATATATATATAAACTCAGTAAAAAAGAAACATCCCTTTTTCAGGACACTGTGTTTTAAAGATAATTTTGTAAAAATCCAAATAACTTTACAGACCTTTATTGTAAATGGTATAAACAATATTTTCTTCATGCTTGTTCAATGAACCATAAACAATTAATGAACATGCACCTGTGGGATGGTCGTTAAGACACTAAGACAGACGGAACACAATTAAGGTCACAGTTGTAAAAACTTGGGACACTAAAGCAACCTTTCTACTGACTCTGAAAAACACTAAAGAAAGATGCCCAGGGTCCCTGCTCATCTGCGTGAACGTGCAGGGGTGATGGTCAGACTCACATTTATCGTCGAAAGAATGAAAGTTACACTGATGCCTGTACTCTGGAGCCACACCTATGGCAAGTGGGGTGAAATGTCACCTGAGTATCTGGACAAACTGCTAGAATGCCAAGGATCTGCAAAGCTCTCATTGCTGCACATGGAATGTTTTTTTGATGAGAACTCTGAAGTAGTTTAAGAAGTTTTTTTAAATTTTAATTTTTCAAAGTATATTTATATATATATATATATATACACACACTCACCTAAAGGATTATTAGGAACACCATACTAATACTGTGTTTGACCCCCTTTCGCCTTCAGAACTGCCTTAATTCTACGTGGCATTGATTCAACAAGGTGCTGAAAGCATTCTTTAGAAATGTTGGCCCATATTGATAGGATAGCATCTTGCAGTTGATGGAGATTTGTGGGATGCACATCCAGGGCACGAAGCTCCCATTCCACCACATCCCAAAGATGCTCTATTGGGTTGAGATCTGGTGACTGTGGGGGCCATTTTAGTACAGTGAACTCATTGTCATGTTCAAGAAACCAATTTGAAATGATTCGAGCTTTGTGACATGGTGCATTATCCTGTTGGAATTAGCCATCAGAGGATGGGTACATGGTGGCCATAAAGGGATGGACATGGTCAGAAACAATGCTCAGGTAGGCCGTGGCATTTAAACGATGCCCAATTGGCACTAAGGGGCCTAAAGTGTGCCAAGAAAACATCTCCCACACCATTACACCACCACCACCAGCCTGCACAGTGGTAACAAGGCATGATGGATCCATGTTCTCATTCTGTTTACGCCAAATTCTGACTCTACCATCTGAATGTCTCAACAGAAATCGAGACTCATCAGACCAGGCAACATTTTTCCAGTCTTCAACTGTCCAATTTTGGTGAGCTCTTGCAAATTGTAGCCTCTTTTTCCTATTTGTAGTGGAGATGAGTGGTACCCGGTGGGGTCTTCTGCTGTTGTAGCCCATCCGCCTCAAGGTTGTGCGTGTTGTGGCTTCACAAATGCTTTGCTGCATACCTCGGTTGTAACGAGTGGTTATTTCAGGCAAAGTTGCTCTTCTATCAGCTTGAATCAGTCGGCCCATTCTCCTCTGACCTCTAGCATCAACAAGGCATTTTCAGCCCACAGGACTGCCGCGATACTGGATGTTTTTCCCTTTTCACACCATTCTTTGTAAACCCTAGAAATGGTTGTGCGTGAAAATCCCAGTAACTGAGCAGATTGTGAAATACTCAGACCGGCCCGTCTGGCACCAACAACCATGCCACGCTCAAAATTGCTTAAATCACATTTCTTTCCCATTCTGACATTCAGTTTGGAGTTCAGGAGATTGTCTTGACCAGGACCACACCCCTAAATGCATTGAAGCAACTGTCATGTGATTGGTTGATTAGATAATTGCATTAATGTGAAATTGAACAGGTGTTCCTAATAATCCTTTAGGTGAGTGTATATATATAAATGTACTTCTGGATGCACTGTGTGTGTGTGTGTATGTGTGTGTATGTATATATATATATATATATATATATATATATATATATATATATATATATATATATATATATATATATAAAAAAAGAAGAAAAATCACATGTAAATAAGTATTCACAGCCTTTGCTCAATACTTTGTTGAAGCACCTTTGGCACCACTTACAGCCTCAAGTGTTTTTGTGTATGATGCTACATGCTTGGCACACCTATTTTTGAGCAGTTTCTCCCATTCTTCTTTGCAGGACCTCTTAAGCTCCATCAGTTTGGATGGGGAGCGTCGGTGCACAGCCATTTTCAGTTCTCTCCAGAGGTGTTCAATCAGATTCAAGTCTGGGCTTTGGCTGGGCCACTTAAGGACATTCACAGAGTTGTCCCGTAGCCACTCCTTTGTTATCTTAGGATCTGTGTGCTTAGGATCGTTGTACTGTTGGAAGATGAACCTTCGCCCCAGTCTGAGGTCCAGAGCGCTCTGGAGCAGGTTTTCATCAAGGATGTCTCTGAACATTGCTGCATTGATCTTTCCCTCGATCCTGACACTGAAAAACATCCCCAAAGCATGATGCTGCCACCACCATGCTTCACTGTAGGGATGGTATTGGCCAGGTGATGAGCGGTGCCTAATTTCCTCCAGATATGACACTTGCCATTCAGGCCAAAGAGTTCAATCTTCGTTTCATCAGACCAGAGAATTTTGTTTCTCATGGTCTGAGAGTACTTCGGGTGCCTTTTGTCAAACTCCAGACGGGCTGTTATGTGCATTTTACTGAGGAGTGGCATGATTGGTGGAGTGCTGCAGCGATGGTTGTACTTCAGGAAGGTTCTCCTCTCTCCACAGAGAAATGCTGGAGCTCTGTCAGAGTGACCATCGGGTTCTTGGTCACCTCCCTGACTAAGGCCCTTCTCCCCGGATCACTCAGTTTGGCCGGGTGGCCAGCTCTAGGAAGAGTCCTGGTGGTTCCAAACTTCTTCCATTTACGGATGATGGAGGCCACTGTGGTCACTGGGAACTTCAATGCTGCAGACATTTTTCTGTACCCTTCTCGGAGGTCTACAGACAATTCCTTGGACTTCATGGCTTGGTTTGTGCTCTGACATGCACTGTTAACTGTGGGACCTTATATAGACAGGTGTGTGCATTTCCAAATCCTGTCCAATCAACTGAATTTACCACAGGTGGACTCCAATCCAGTTGTAGAAACATCTCAAGGATGATCAGTGGAAACAGGATGCACCTGAGCTCAATTCTGAGTGTCATGGCAAAGGCTGTGAATACTTATGTACATGTGATTTTTTTTATTTTTAATACATTTGCAAAGATTTCAAACAAACTTCTTTCACATTAACATTATGGGGTATTGTTTGTAGAATTGAGGAAAATAATGAATTTAATAAATTTTGGAATAAGGCTGTAACATAAAATGTGAAGCGCTGTGAATACATTCCGGATGTACTGTGTGTGTGTATGTATGTATACATGTATTAGTACACACACACACACACACACACACACACACACACACACACACACACACACACACACACACACACACACACACACACACACACACACACAAACACTGTTGCTTCCACATCTGCGATCACAGTTTGTCTTTAACCCTGCTTGGCATTTCAATTATGATTAAAGTGCATACCTGTGACTTATTAGAATGCAAAGGCTACATTAGCAGAAGTAGAACACCTCTGCAGCTTCATTAGATTAATCATTCACTTCTAAAGAGTCGTTTAATTTTAGGATCACGTTTTTTTGGCGAGGTGGAGGGGAGAGTCAGATATGGAGACTTGAGAGAGAGAGAGAGAGAGAGAGAGAGAGAGAGAGAGAGTGGGACTTTCAGAGTGGGAGATTTGGGAGGAGAGTGTATAAATTAGCCTTCCCACCTCACTCTCAGGCACTTATGTCTGCATAGCTATCTGCTGGTGTGAATACATATATGCCTGAGGGACCAAAAAGGAGCCTGTTCACTTTGATCTGAATATCAACTGTCAGAGCTATTCTCATAATTAACCCATCAAGACACATCACAACTGGATCATACAGACCAGAGAAAGGCAAGAGCCCTTCAGGGAATAAAGAAGGCTTTCCATCCCATTTCTCTCCTGCAGACAGGTGCTGTGTTTGGGGCAGTGGGGCTGTGGAGACTCTTATGAGCAGCTGCTGTGGGATACAGAGTCCCATGTTGCCGTTTCCCCTATTGGCGCCAACTTGCTCCAGCTAAATTGCATAGGGGGCTTTAAATTACTTCCCCAAACACGGCCTCTAATCACCACTAAAAAGTTGATTGTTCCCAAGGAGTAGAGAAGGGAGTGGCATTGTGGGAGTCTTGCAAGGTGTTAATGGAGAGGTTAATACTGCGGTGGATTCCAGGGCTTGTTGAAGTCAATTTGTCACTGAGATAGAATTTAAAAGTGAGCCGAGTCAAGTCTGTGATTTAGGAGTGCTGGTTGGACTAACACTTTGTTTGTTTAGTGCTGTAGATAAGTGGTTCTAAACTGCTAGATCATGACTCAAAATGGGTTGTAGGTCTGTTCTGATTACAGTAAATGCAACTTGCAAAAGTTTTGGACCCCTTCTACAGCTGAATTTAGCTCTGTTCACTTGAGATCAAATCACCCGAAACAAATCTTCATATCAATTGTAACATATCATAGATGTGCACACACCTCATCCATCCTAATTTGCTGAGGCCTCGGACACACAATTGCATATTCATGCCACTGGCTTCTCAATAACTGATTTGATTCAGTTGATCAGAGGGGTGTATAATGCCGGTTTAAGGCATAAAAATAATTTTTCAGGACAACAGCACAAGCTTAATTAAGCTTACCCATAATATCCCTCTACTCATTTGATGCCATCAGTTCCATACAAGCCATAATACAGCTGTCAGTGATTGTCATAAGAGATCTCTTTTAATAATCATGGTTATTAGGGGGTCCAATTCTGTGTCCATATTAAAGCTAATAAAACATCTCTTTCATAGTAATCCGTAGGAAGAACAGCAGCCAATAGAACATCAATTACCCTGAGGCAGATTCAACATCTAAGCGTATTTAAGTAAAACAGATGAAAATCGGATCACACTGCGAGCCTAGAGAGAGAAAATAACACTCTTATCTACCTTCTTGAGATGTTAATTGATTTATTAACAAGGCATTTTTTTGAAGCAAGGGAAATTAATTAATGCTAAGCAGACTTTCACTTTTATAAAGCTTTCAGATTTTCACAAGATGACTATTTGTATCGCAAAAATGTTCTTTCACACTTATGAATTTTGTCAAATTTTTTCAGATGCAAAGAAAAACGTATCTTCAAATGGTATGGCATGTCTAGTAACATCTTTTTCAGAGTTCTAATATAATCACCTTGTTTATTGGGAGTTTGTATTTTATGTATGACTTTCTATGAGAGCCTACAACCACAATAATGCATATTTTTATTGCTTTAATGCTTTATTATCCAACAATAGGTACAGTACGAAGTAGCACAAGTTTATGTTGCAGAAGTAAACTCTTATATTTGCTTATTGCATGGCTCTCTGTATTCTCAATACTCAATACAAGGCCTGGGTAATATATATTGTAGTGAATATATAAAGAGTCAATCGACAAAGATTTAGCTTTTTCTTTTATATCTGTAACGATGCTGGCAAAGACAGGCAGATGATGATGATGATGAAGAAATGTAGAACCCAAGAGTTTATTTACATCAACGTGAAATCCAGAAACCGTGAACAGAAAACATGAACTAAACTAGACTTGACATGAATTGACATAACATAACTTGACTACCAAACAACGTTACATAAACAATACCTGACAAGAGACAATGGCAAACATGAGGCCTTAAATACACAGACATGGGTAACAAGTAAACAAGACAACTGATAATAAGACTATGAACCAATGAAAACAAGACACATGAACATGGAGGGAAACAGGATATCACATGACCAGGAACACGTGCCATGAAACCACATGACCTGAACAGGAACAGGAACTAAACTTTAAAATGAAAAACATGAAAACAAGAACAAAACACATAAATGTGACAATATCGCAATATGGAAATATCCATGTGAGCAGCGTGGGCATATCTATCAGTGGGCAGGGCTTCACATGAGACCGAGAGTTTAAGAAACATGGACAGGGTTTCCATGGCATTAAAAAATGTTTGCCGGTCATCCAAGCAAATTAAATGACAAAAATCTAGTGTTTGGTGCATCATAAGCGCATCTGACACGCTCATTTGTTGTTTCGTTAGAGTGACGCATGCGCTGTCTCTAGAGTATGCAAGTGCGTGCTAGTCCAGCAGGCATCCCAATATTTAAAGGAGAGCGCAGAGCAGGAATCACTTGTGCAACTCAATCATAGACACTGAAAGAAACAAACATCTCCACAGGACAGGATGTATATATATATTTGATCATATATATATATATATATATATATATATATATATATATGATTGAATGAATGCTGAGTGCATCGCTTGGCTTTCATTCATTTTTCATATATATATTATATAGAGCTGTATATAAACCCCTTGTGGTGGGGTGAGCAAGCGATAGACACAGTGGATGTGGCGCCATTTATTAGAAATAATATGTAAACATAAAATGTAAAAAAAAAGGGAGAAAATAAAGAGGAATCTGGCGTCCTCATGGTGAAAGAGGGCGTCGTGTAGGATGGGGAGTATCCAGAGGAAGATCCAGGATGTTGGCATAGTACAGCTGCTGCACGCGCTTCCCCTATTGGTCCGTGGCGCTGCGGCTTCCTCAGCGGCCTGTCTTCCCAGGGCCGCAGTGTATGTGCGGGGAAAGCGACACATGTTTCAATCCCCTGGCGACACATCTAATTCGTGCCAGGGGTTCCGTGTCCGGCACGCATCTAATTCGTCCGGAACCGTACCCGCTCAGCTGCTGGATGTGTGAGGATGCCAGTGTGTGCACACAAGGAGGTAGAAACCGGCTACCACAGAAGAGGTGTGCTCTACGTTTATTTGGAAGTGGTGACTAGGGCAAACACACATCAGATGTGCTTTGTTCCATCCCACTGCCCAAACAAGGCTTATTAATTATGCGCCTCTTCTCTCTCCTGCCCACTCCTGTCTTGAGCCTGGCTGAAGAACGGCCCTCAGATGTAGGGCGACGATGACTAGAGGGAGGGGCAGGTCGTTCTGCCACACCCTTCATGGTGAAACAAGACCACACCAAGTCCAGACCACACTGTCTGGACTTTTTTTGCGATAATGATGGCTGACTGAAGATTATCCCTTACAAATAGCACAGGAATATTTGATCGGATTTATATCCATTTTGTGGAAACTCATTTACATGGTATGCAATCAGAGAGCAATCTGACTGATCAAGACGGATGAATCGACAAAGTGTAACTAGGCCCTGAATGTCAGTCTGAAGGCAAGTTGATGTGGAAAGTCAGCTGATATTTGGAGGCATATCTGAATGAATTGAATATGGCACCATCAAAAACAATTGTCCCTGACGACACTTTTTAGCATGCTTGGGCCTGAAACTTGAATGTGGCCGATTTCTCTCAACTCTATAATTCTGTCACCAAATGTTTACATTTCAGCTACATTGCCATCCTCACTCTTGAGATGTTTATTTCAGCAACTAAAATCAGGGTAAAGACCGATATGTCAAAGATTCCTTTTTCTCTGAGCCATAAATCAACATGATGTGTGTGAAATCAGTGAAGAGGTACTCACAGAGTGTGACAGAGCTTGCCATTTATATATTTACTCTGTGCGATGCAAACTGCTCGTTCTCTCTCTCTCTCTCTCTCTTGCCCCCTGCATGCTCTCAATCTCTCCCTCCCTGTTCTCTCCTCTCTCTCTCTCTCTCTCTCTCTCTCTCTAACTTACTCTGCTGCCAGAATCTGCTTTGCGTTCCAGTCACGTTGATCGCACCTTGAGTGATTCTGGAAGACAATTATTCATACTGAGATGAAACACATTCAGGCGGATAGCTCTGCATTTGAAAAAAAAGAAAAGCCACTTTAATTATTTAAACATACTGTTCCTAAACTCACATTTACTTTGCCACTGCCGTTAAATGTGAATTTATAAGCAACCCCCCCCCCACCAGAGAAACACGACATTTGCATTTCCCAGCTATTCAGGCAGATAACTCATATTATTTTGACATGTTATGTGCAAACAAGGCCAATCAATGTTTCCACATTCTAAGACTAGAGGGAGAGGTGATCCAGTATTTATGAGGGGATGCGGCACTGTATAATTGAGGATAATACCACGGTTGATCCTTGCGCAGTCTAATGAAGCTAACAAGGTGGGTTTTTCAACAACAGCACCTGCCAGCCCTGCCCTGTACACAGGCAGGATTAAAAGCAGCCCCTAAGTATTTCTTTTCTCTCCTCCCAAGAGCCTTCTCAAAATTCAATAAATAACATCTGTAGGCGATGTTGGGTGTAGACCTGAGAGGAATGCGTCATAACAGAAAAGGAGGGGGATGAGAGAGAGAGAGAGAGAGAGAGAGAGAGAGAGAGTGTGTGAGAGAGAAGAAGAGAATGTGTGAGAGTAGGGGAGAAAATGTGTTTGTGTGTGTCTAAGTGTGTATGTGTGTGTGAGAAAGAGAGAGAGAGAGTGTGAGCTGGAGTGCTGGCTGAACAAAGAAACCATGACGACTGCCAGGTTGCTATGGCGACCACTGCAAGGGGGCCAAGGGAGTATAATAGCACATCAATCACTGTCCGAAAAAAAACTTCATTATCAGCTGAAAAATAATCCTTTAGGATCTGTTTAGTGTGTGATCCTCCATCCACTCACCTCAAAGCCCTGTTCTCGCGCAAATGTCGCTGCCTCCTGCAAAACAAAGCACATATGCATCCTTAATTAATGGTGGCTTAGTGTAGTTTTCATTTAAAGCACATTTCAAACCTTTGTTAAGAATATGTAAGCACAGGAAATAAAACCTTAATTTCTTTTTCCAGAACTGAAGAATGAATCACAGAATTTAAGACATATATTCTGTTATTAATATTTTTTATTAGGCATGACAGAATATCTATACAGTTTTACAGGTGCACTCAGTATTTTTTGGCTGATTTTGAAGTTTTCTTGGACATATACTGACACCTAGTGGTGTCGATGCATGCAAAAGCAATTATTTTTTTAGTTTCCAATGTTACTGTCGAAATTCGCTATTCACAGTCAGACATAATTTTTTCATGGGCGAAAGTTACCGAGATACAGTGGGCAGTAATAGAGGCCATGTTTTGTGTGTATACGCAAATTTCGACATCAGCACAGTATGCCGGAATCCTGATACAGCACAGTTTTCCAAGAAATGCGGACAATCTGTGACTGTATGCACCATCTGCACATGTACCTGCCATTGACTGTACTAAAAGAGCATCACAAAATGGTCGTAGTGTGCATGCGTTGCATTCGTCCAAATGAGCTCGCAGTCAAGAGTATACTTTGAAAGGCTTAAGTGCTTGGTCATGCACGAAAGGTAATGGCACACATAAAAACTTTCAAAGGTTTGGGGTCACTTGACAAATTTTTCCCATGATCTTAAAAAAACCTTTTGATCTGAAAGAATATTCTTACATGGACAAAAATATACTTGTGCCAAAATAATTTATTTAATGACAAAACTTTTTTTTTTTAAATGGATGACTTGGATCAAATAATAAAGAAAAGCAGCCAATAAGTGCCCAGCATAGATGGGAATTCCTTCAAAACTGTTTAAAAAGCATACCAGGGTGATACCTAAAGAAGTTGGTTGAGAATATGCAAAGAGTACATTTCTGCTAATTCAAAGCAAAGAGAGGCTACTTTGAAGATGCTAAATTATAAATTAGTTTTGATTTATTTTGGATTTGTTTTTAGCTAAAACATTTGTAAATAATTTGAATAGTTTCATTCTGTTATTCCATAGTTTTGATGACTTTACTACTCTGTGAAAAAATCTGTGACCCTAAACTTTTTACCAATAGTGTATCCTCCATGGAGGTCACGTTATCTCAACCTGGTAGCCCCAATGAGGTGACCCGCTCCACATAAAATTAAACATCTTTTATTAGGCAACTGATACGACAAGAGCTTTCATCTCATGCATGAGTGTACATGACAGTAAATATATTTTAAAATACTGTTCATTTTTTAAGTATTATTTTTAATGATATATACATGATATATAATAATAACAGTGTACCGTTTGTTGATACATAGAAATGATAAAGAAAAACAAAACATATATACAATGAATCAAAATTTAACACCCACTCCTACCCCTCCAACTCCCCAATAAACAACCCCACCTGACCCCCAACGAACATCCCCGTGGTCTTGCATAAGTACACACACACAGAAAAAAATATATATAATAATCATACATATCTAAAACAACACATCTCTCTCCACAGTCCATCCCAGAGAGTCCCCCAAAAACATCAAATAATTCCCCCGTTTCCAGGCAAATGAATCCCAGATCCCCAGCTTTCTACAAGACCCTACCGGCCTCCCCATCTCCTTGCACCACTCCTGAATTGAGGGTGCTCCAGCTGACTTCCATCCCCCATAAAACAATCTGCTTGCCTAACATAACACTGGTAAGGACCCAATTATTTATGTATTTATTTCCTATATCGATGACTGCCCCATCGCCCAAAACACAGAACAGCTTCAACCAAAATTCATGGGCCATGTCTCCATCCTCCGATTGGCATCGCCAGCAGGTTGGTGAGTCTTTAAGACCAAGCCTATACAATTCTAGAGTGTGTTCAATGGAATCTATGTAAAATCTTGAATTGCATAAGGCACAAACTTGCATCTCTAGATACAGACTTGACGTTTTTTAGAATCCTAGCCCACACTCCCTCCTCCAATACAAAGTTAAAATCTTTCTCCCATAAGTCCCCAGACTCTGTATTAGCAGGGAGTAATACACTGATGCCTCATGACCTTTCCCAAAAGGAGTAATCACCATTCCCAGAGTATCTGCCACTTTAGGGGGTGTATGCTACTCCCAAAAATAGTACAGAGCAGGTGGCGCAGCTGTAAATACCTATAAAACTGAGATCTGGGAATCCCAAAATGTTGAATAAAATTTTCAAAAGATGAACACTCCACTCTCATATAGGTCACTGAGTGTAGTAACCCCCCCTCACAATCCACACTGACCAGCTATGTGCTCAAGGCAACATTTAAATAAATGTCTGAATTAAAAACTCTGGACACTTTTGTCCATACCAAGTGCAAATGCGAGATAACGGTGAGTAACTTCTCCGATTAGTTTGATAGAAAGGCTTTGCAATAGCGAAATAGGGGCAAGAACTACCTGTTCAATACAAAATCAGGGATGGGCTCTCTCAGGTAGAAGCACCCAATTAGCCAAATGTCTGAGAGCGAATGCATAATAATAAAACAAAGTCTTAGTTAGGCCTGGCCCACCTTTGTCAATTGGCCTATGTAACTTACTGAAATGTAATCTGGGACAATTACCATTCCAAATTAAGGACTTCGCTATGCTAACAAATTGCTTGAAATAAGAGAGGAGGATCTACATGGAGAGATTGTAACAGGTAGTTACATTTTGGAATGCAATTCATTTTAATAACATTCATCTTCCTCATCATAGATAAATGTAATGAAGCCCACCTGCCCACATCGCTCAAAAACGTTTTTATTAAGGGGTCAAAATTAAGTAATTAAATCAGAAACAAATGCCTTGTTAGGGCCACTGGAATGGATACGGCTGAAAAGTCATTAATGGGAAGTTCGCTGTCAGAGCCAAAGCTTTGGATTTAGACCAATTGTCTCTTTATCCTGAGAACTTAGAAAAGGAATTAATAATTCTATGGAGGCAAGGCATATATCTAACGGGTCGGAGACGAATAATGAAATCTCATCAGCGTAAAGCAAAAGCTTAAGCACCATAACTGCAGCCACCACCCCTGGAAAATCATCTTCCTTTCTTATCGCAGCTGCTAATGGTTCCAGCGCAAGACAGAACAATAGGCAAAGAGGGCAACCCTGCCGGGTCCCCTATCCAGAGTAAATGAATCTAAAATTAATCAATTTGTTTGTACCACCGCTACCAGGTGTCTTTAAAGTAACTTAATCCATCCAATAAAATTATTCCTGAACCCGTATATTTCCAAATTCTTAAAAAGATAATTCATTCTACTATATCAAACACGCTTTTCATTGTCAAATGAGATGGCAGTAACTGGAGTCTGATCATTCACCACTTACAACATGATATTGATGAAACACCTAATGTTATCAGAAGAGCTGCGGCCCACCCTATATGTATTAGAGATGTCATAACTTAATCGCTTAGCCAGAATTTTGGACAATATTTTACGTCTAGCTGGATCAGGGATATTGGATGGTAACTCTTACACTTGGTTACACTTTGTCCTTTTTAAGACTCCGACTGCTTGTGTCTTGGAAAGAAGCTTTCCATTCTTTAATGATTCCGTATAAACTTCTAGCAACAGTGGAGCCAGTTCTGTAGCATAAAATCAAAAAAATTCAGCAGCACAGCATCTAGCTACGGAGCTTTGCCTGTAGGCAAGACCTTAAATACCTCGCCAAGCTCCTCCGAGTTATCTCAGAATCAAGATAATTTTTTTGCTCAGTCATCAGTTTAGGGAGTTTTAATGGTTCCACAAAGTTTCTAATATCTTCATCAGTAGACAAAGATGTGGAACTATTATAAAGATTAAGATAGAATTCTTTAAAAGCATTATTAATATCAATGGCCGAGGTCAATATTTCACCAACAGCAGATTTCACAAAGATGACAGCTTTATTATTGTGTTATTCCAGATAATAAAGGGCTCTATGAGGGTTAAAAGATCCCATTTATGTGTTCTGGGTGTCACACTTTGCTTGGCTGAATGACTCCAGGGAACAGTTGTGACAACCTCGGCCTTTACAGAGAAAAGGGGGAGGTGGAAAGGACCAGCTTCATGGATGTAAGGTGCAGAGGCCACAAGGAGTACGTCTGTCACAGGTACTGTATAATAGACCAAAGACATGTGCATTAATCTATAACACACCATGTGACATCACTCAAGCACTCTGTAAACACTCAAACCTGGCATTTAATTGTTAGTATTTGGTTCCAGTCACAAGATTTTCCTCTTCAGGGTCAGAGAGCTGCAGAAATGCCCGTGTTTGTGTTCACAGGACAAATGCTCCAAGGTTAATCTTTATGCCATAAAGTTGGGAAAAACTGTAGTCTCCATGGAGATATCCTACCACCAGGTTTCTTGACACCAATTACAGCTCAATGATCTGATAATGCAGCTATCCGGCAGCCAAGGTGAGCCACTCTTTTATTAAGAGTGATTAATCAGCATTATTTCAAGATTAGCTTAAAATATTAGAGTTAATACAACCCCACTGAAAAATTGTAATAGACACTCTTCACTAGCCAAGGCTGTGAAAATGCTAGACCTGAAAAAAATCTACACTTTGAAAGTCACTCAATTAGCACAACAGTCAAAGCAATGACTTCATAAGCTTTATGTGCCTTAATCACACCAGAAGGATACAGCAACAAATGTGAAACAAAAGGATCCAAGCTAATGACAAAATGTAATGAGTGCTTCTACAAGGAGATTTTTAAAAGCACTTTAAGACAGCTTTTCAGAAAAAAAAAACACTTCCTCACAGACGTTTATTTTATAAGTCAAGTTTATTATTTGTGTGCCTCTAGCCCCACGAAATAGAATATAAATATGTTGTTTTATATTCTCCTCTAAAGAAAATGTGAGCAAAGCTTGTCTGAGCAAAACTCATTACAACAATGCTAAGTGTCCTGGGTGGTTGCTTTGGCATTGCTATGTGGCTGCAAAGGTATTCCAATTGGTTTTAGCATGTTGCTATGTGGTTGCTAGGTTGTTCTGGGTAGTTGCCAGGGCGTTACTATATAGTTGGTAAGGTGTTACAAGTGTTTTTTAGCTTGTTGCTATGTGGTTGCTAGGGTGTTCTGGGTGGTTGTCAAGAAGTTGCAATGTGGCTGCCATGGTATTCCAATAGATTGTTAGCATGTTACTATGTGGTTGCTAGGTTGTTCTAGGTGGTTTTCAGAGTGTTGCTATGTGGTCGCCAAGGTGTTCTGAGTGAGTTTAGCATGTTGCTATGTTGTTGCTTGGATGTTAATCGCAATTAATCGCATATAAATATTTGCTGAGAACAATATAACAGTAATTCAATATATAATTATACATATTTATCTTTACATATTTAAAATTATATATATATATATATATATATATATATATATATATATATATATATATATATATATATATATATATATATACACACACACACACTCACCTAAAGGATTATTAGGAACACCTGTTCAATTTCTCATTAATGCAATTATCTAATCAACCACTCACATGGCAGTTGCTTCAATGCATTTAGGGGTGTGGTCCTGGTCAAGACAATCTGCTGAACTCCAAACTGAATGTCAGAATGGGAAAGAAAGGTGATTTAAGCAATTTTGAGCGTGGCGTGGTTGTTGGTGCCAGACGGGCCGGTCTGAGTATTTCACAATCTGCTCAGTTACTGGGATTTTCACGCACAACCATTTCTAGGCTTTACAAAGAATGGTGTGAAAAGGGAAAAACATCCAGTATGCGGCAGTCCTGTGGGCGAAAATGCCTTGTTGATGCTAGAGGTCAGAGGAGAATGGGCCGACTGATTCAAGCTGATAGAAGAGCAACTTTGCCTGAAATAACCACTCGTTACAACCGAGTAGTGTTGTCAAAATATTTGGTACTTCGGTACCAAGTCGGAACTAAAAAAATAAAAACGTGTCGGTACCAAGTACCAGTGGTACCGAGTACCCGGTCAAAGTTCGCGCATGCACGCACAAAGCGCGTGAAGTTGCGTCCTCCTCATGAAAGCGCTGAGACATGGCGACCGCCGGCGCTGCTGTGGTGACTGCTCTTGTTGATAAGAAAGGAGGAAAGAGCCATGTGTGGAAATATTTCGGATTTGCGGCTGATGACGAGGGGAACATCATAGATCATCAAAAACCAATTTGCAAACGATGTCATCGAAGTTTTCTCTCAAAAGCAGGAAACACATCAAACTTGATAAAACACCTTAAAGACCGACACCCGGATCTAATGAAAGAGTTCAAGCAGGTAAGTTTCAAATTAATTTCAAATTTAGAGGTTCTGTTTTGAGTTATATACCATATTTTAATTTGAATGTCGGATTGAAATAAACACAATGTTAGCCGTGTAGTAAATCATTAGCATAACGTTACCTTATGTGTTTTTTAGGTGTGTAATTTATTTTCATTTATTAGCTGTGGAAAAAATTGAAATACAATTTTAAATAAGTATAAAGAATGGCATTGTTTACCTTTATTAATAAAAATAGTGTGTTGTTCAATTAGCATGTTTTTGTGTTTTGCTTTGGTACCGAGAACCATGGATTTTTTCTTGTAAATTTAGTCTAAATTAAACTTTGGTTTGGTACCGAAACTGGTACCGAGAACCGTGGATTTTCACTGGTATCGGTACTGAATACTGAAATTTTGGTACCGTGACAACACTACAACCGAGGTATGCAGCAAAGCATTTGTGAAGCCACAACACGCACAACCTTGAGGCGGATGGGCTACAACAGCAGAAGACCCCACCGGGTACCACTCATCTCCACTACAAATAGGAAAAAGAGGCTACAATTTGCAAGAGCTCACCAAAATTGGACAGTTGAAGACTGGAAAAATGTTGCCTGGTCTGATGAGTCTCGATTTCTGTTGAGACATTCAGATGGTAGAGTCAGAATTTGGCGTAAACAGAATGAGAACATGGATCCATCATGCCTTGTTACCACTGTGCAGGCTGGTGGTGGTGGTGTAATGGTGTGGGGGATGTTTTGTTGGCACACTTTAGGCCCCTTAGTGCCAATTGGGCATCGTTTAAATGCCACAGCCTACCTGAGCATTGTTTCTGACCATGTCCATCCCTTTATGGCCACCACGTACCCATCCTCTGATGGCTACTTCCAGCAGGATAATGCACCATGTTACAAAGCTCGAATCATTTCAAATTGGTTTCCTGAACATGACAATGAGTTCACTGTACTAAAATGGCCCCCACAGTCACCAGATCTCAACCCAATAGAGCATCTTTGGGATGTGGTGGAACGGGAGCTTCGTGCCCTGGATGTGCATCCCACAAATCTCCATCAACTGCAAGATGCTATCCTATCAATATGGGCCAACATTTCTAAAGAATGCTTTCAGCACCTTGTTGAATCAATGCCAAGTAGAATTAAGGCAGTTCTGAAGGCGAAAGGGGGTCAAACACAGTATTAGTATGGTGTTCCTAATAATCCTTTAGGTGAGTGTGTATATACCACAAAAATAGAGGTATGTAGATTAAAGGTGGTTTTACAGTAGAGAAAAGTGGATTGACTGGACAGGGTGAGCACAGGCTGAGCCAGGGAACTTGCAAGGGCTAACCTCAAAGTTGATTTACTTCCATGAACTTCCAAAGCTCAAAACGGAAAACGAAGGGTAAGTTCCCTTTGTGAATGGGGCCAAGGGGTTCTTAACTGGTTTGCTTCAGGACTCAGATTTGATATTGTGTGGTGACCCAACACAGCAATTAAATTAAAAAAATAAAAAAATAAATAATGAACAGATAAATTTACTTTTTATTTTAGCACTGTCTATAGTTTTGGTTTCTAAATATATCTTGAATTTCGATGTTTTGTGCTCTTGGCAACCAATAATTTCTGCACAAAGTACATCGAGGTTGGCAAAAACCATGTTTATACTTGTTGCAAGAGAACCTGTAGTTATTGTAGTATGTAGTCATGCATAGTTTGGTCATCTGCCTAATTTGGTTAGCTTCTATCAAGTGACTAATGAATCTGCACCAAAATAACGTAGTTTAAGAGGGCACACAGCTTTTGACATCAAAACAAAAGATATGGGAAGCATTTTTATCTCCCTTTTAAAAGTAGAAAAATTTTATTATATGGTTAGTTGCATTTTATTATTAGCATTTTACACAGTTTTTTCCCCTCAGTGACCTATTTTGTGGTCACAACCCACCAGTTGACAAACGCAGAGCTATTGAGCTGCAAGTGAGACCCAAGATAGTTAAAAAAAATACAGGGCCAAGCTAAAATCATCAACTAGGTAAAGATGGAAGAAAAAATAACTGCGAACAACAACAACAACAACAAAAAAGAGAACCAACTTGACATCCCAGTCATAAGATGTTATTTTTCCCACTTTGTTTTTGCACTGGTGACAAAAACACTGGTGAACCAGAGTCGGTCCAGACAGCAAAAAACAAAGGCACAACTGTTGGTTACAGATGAGGTCAAATCACAGTGTAATTTTATAATGGTGCCTCAAATATCCCACATGAGTCAGGACTGTATGACCGTGGGCTATGAGTGCCTGTACAGGGGGCAGAGCTGTGTGAGGGGGCTGGCAGATGGTTATTGATACAGTAATCTGGGCATGGAAAGGGGAAGAATAGAGGGAAGAAAGCCAGCACTGCTGAGGTGTTAAGGTACTCCCCTGAGAATGCAGCAGGACAACTGGAGCGTGACGTGTGATGAACAACAAACCAACAGAGAGACACAGCGAAGGACTTGAGGGGGAGAGACGGTTAGAGAGTGACAAACAAGACACTGAAGACAAGCTCTTTAAGAGGAAATGTATCTTAACCCACTAATCCTATACTTACCACCAGCAGATGCAATTACTGCTAAAGAGCCAGAAGTTAGCGAAGCCTGTCCTAGACACAACTTCCATTACTGATGACAAGTCACTCAGATGTAGCCACAAACAAAGCTTAAAATTACATCATGCAAAAGTTGTGCAGCATGTGAATAACATCTGGGCATCCAGTGTTAGAAACATTTCAACCAATAATAAATCCACTAGGACACTATTTTCTTTGGATACATTTACAGCTCCTACCTATCTACCTGAATGGTGAAAGAAATCTCCAAAAACGGTTGCTTAAGTTTACAAGCAAACGGCATATTTCAAAACAGCAAAAACATCTGACAGCAACCATATAATAAATTGTGCTTCTCAGCCCCTGCATACAAGATGAGTCAACACATTTGGTCAATTTTCCTGGTATAGAAGTACATTTCAAAACAATTCTGCTAAAAGTTAATTTTGTCAAATTGTAGTCCACTTGCATATACGTAGATGGCCTCAAGGTCAATAGACATGGACTAAAAGCCAAAGACTTTAAATGTAATTTAATTAAGTTTTTCACCCAGGTTGCTTCAAGGGGACTGTCCTTGCAGTGAGTGTGACAACGTCATTCCAGATCAAACTGTTTTTTTATCAAGTTAAACTGTACCACTGTCACACTTGTTTTTTTTTTACACTTGGTTGGTTTGCTTGGTACAAACCTTGGTTTGTTTCCTTCCCCATTGGTCTCTGTTCATGTGAGTGCAGCCGCAGCTGTTTTCCATTGTAACTAGGTAACAACTTGATAAGACATCAACCTCACTGTGTTATTAAAGTATTAATCTCTTTGGATTTACCACCAAAACTTTACATGCACAGAATGAGACTTAAATTTGTTTTACATGGATGCATTGACTGTGCAATGATGTGAATAATGTTAGCGGTTATCTGCCGTGGGCCCACGGAGAGCACCAGAGTACAGAAAACAGCGTTCCCAACTTCACATCATCAAAACGAACCAAACCAGACAGTGCACCAAAAGTGCTAATGTGAAAGCACCCTTGGGCTTATAATGCTTCATTTGAAGGGTTGAGAAAAGTTACGGATATGTCCTGTAATTCAGTGTGGGATGTGTTCTGGAACTCTGGATGTGTGTTGATACTTTTTAGTGCATGTGGGATGATTGATGTTGATGTGGCTGAAGACTGCAGAGGCAGTGCGGAGGACTGGGCCTGCTTTTCCTGTTGCTCACCTCTGATAACTGTTCCACTCCCACTGGCGTAAGTACAGTGAGAATGTGACAATGACAAATTAGAGGAAAGAAAAAATCCATAGGGTATATCTTAAAGCAAAAAAAAAGAAATACAAATTCTGTCATGGTTCCCTCTGTTCCAAAGCTTTATCATTTACTTTTATGTGTAGCACAAATGGAGATGTTCAGCCGAATGATAGGGATGACAGCCTTCGTCACAACTGGCTTTAACTGCATCTTGTTACAATACAGTGAAAGTAAATGGACACCGAGGCTGTCAGGCCATAACATTCTGTTCCACTGAGGAAAGAAAGTCATACAGGTCTGAATCCAAATGAGGTTAAATGAATGGGGTGTTTTTCAATCTTTTTGTCATTTTGGGATGTTAATTGAACTTTCTTTGAAGTGAGTCAGAATCAAAAGTGCTGACTGCTGTCTGTACTGACCTACATGGAATAGGAGAGGTGGAGAGAGAGAAAAACAAAAACACACCCCAGCCCTCGGCACATGACATCTCTCTCAATGACAGCCTTATTAGCTCAATCTGAGGACGTTCTGATCACTTTCAAAGCCTGCTATTGTCTGCGTTTCATCACAGGAATGTAAGTTAGCACGTAAACAAGGTTGTGGGATTTAGATTGTGGCTGAAGCTTTTGCATGATGAATAACGAAAGAGGGTAAATATAGCATTGGTTAACGCACACATTTATAAGCAGGGCAACATAGTTTCAGACTGGCCCCGCTTTAGATGAGTCAACAATGCTTGTTTGCATGTAATCAACCAGAAGGGAACACAGATAGCATTATCAGATTTAAAATGTTAAACTATTGATAAATATTTTTTTATATTTAAAAAAGTATTCGTTCCTCCTTGTATCAATTCTAAAATCTATTGATAGTCTTGTCAACATATGATACATTTTAGTTTTGTGAATTTTAATAAATACTGTGTAAAATAACGGTTAATTTCAATTCAGCAATTTTGTGTACATTTCATTTGCATCATTGTACAGGATTTGTACTGTATATATCGTCTTGGTTACTGATGTAACCTCTGTTCCCTGATGGAGGGAATGAGACGTTGTGTCGATGTAGTGACACTAGGAGTTTGATCTTGAGAGCCCCAATCACCTTTGCTTAAAATAGAAAAGGCCAATGAGAATTGGCGAGTGGAATTTGCATGCCAATCTCCGCCCCGGACATACAGATATAAAAAGGAAATAGCAACGGGGATGTACACATATGGAAGGATACCACAAGAGGACCCTATCTACAGAGAGTGTAAGCAGCACAGTGGCCGAGGCAGAGAAAGCTTTGATGAGGGGAAACACAGGGTTCACATAAGGGGAAACCCAACAGTGGAAACTCATAAGGGATTTCCACGGGGGAATCACCACGCATGGAGCACTGAGCCAGAGCACACAGCCTCACCTGAAAATGGAGAATGCCACAAGTACTGGGCCTGGTGGCGTTACTCCTCTGCCAAGTTCGTCACTGTACAGAGCTTAAGACCCAACCAGCCACCCGGCCTACCTGCTGTTACCGCATAATACTTGGGTCGAAACTGGCTCTGTGTAAATTGTAAAATCTCGCAAAGGTATTGGGTGTAGCCCCACCCATAGCTCTGCATATGTCTGCTAGAGAGGCCCCCCCTTGCCAGTGCCTAGGAGGATGCAACACCTGTAGTTGAGTCCGCACGGTCTCCCAAGGGGCACGGCAGGTCCTGCGACTGGTATGCAAGAAAAATTGCATCCACAACCCAATGGGCCAGCCTCTGCTTGGAGACAGCTTTCCCCTCCTGCTGCAATCCAAAAAAGACAGAGCTGCACAGAGCATCTAAAGCTCTGCATAAGGTCCAGATAGATGCGCAGGGCATGAACTGGACACAGCAACGACAAGGCCGTGACTTCCTCCTCTGAAGGGAGCGCTTGCAGGTTCACCACCTGGAAGGGAGAGGTGGGAACTTTGGGCACGTAACCGGGCCAGGGTCTCAAGATCATGTAAGAGCGAGCCGGAGAAAGAGCGTCTGCAGGTCCTACACCCTCTTGATGGAAGTGAGCGCCACCAGGAGGGCCATCTTCAGGGACAGAGTTCTGAGCTCGGCCTGCTCCAGGGGCTCTCTGTAGGGCAGGTAGGACCAAAGAGAGATTCCAAGGGGGGATCAGGCACGATCAAGGAGGATTCAACCTCCTCACGACTTTGAGGAACCTGTTGATGGATAGAGGGAATCCATACCGAGAAAAGAGATGCTCTGCACAGGGGAGAGCTTGCTCTTCTCCCAGTTGACCAGAAGCCCGAGTCAGTCGAGGTGCTGAAGCACAAGGTCCATGTGCACACATAACAGATCTCGCGAATGAGCTAAGATTAGCCAGTCGTCGATATAAATGAGAATGCATACACCCTGCTCCCTCAGCGGGGCCAGGGCAGCCTCTGCAACCTTCGTAAAGATGAAAGAGAGGATCTTGTACTGGTATGCTCATCCCTCAAAGGCAATCCGAAGAAAGGGTCTGTGTCGAGGAAGGATCAATATGTGAAAGTACGTGTCCTTCAGGTTGCTGACGGCGACGCTGCGATGGCAGCCGCAAACATTGGGCTGAAGTGGAACCTTCCACCCTGCCCTGAGCATTTGCAGCAAGATGATTCTTCCCGGAAGTGCTCAAGGAGCTAATGAAGTCGTGGAAGTCACCTTTTACTTGCTCGTACATGCTTCGTGGCTTTGCCAGCATCTGCAGGCAACCCAGACACTCAAGGTAGATTTCATGGTTATCTGGAGGGGACACATCCAGTAGCACAAATGTGTAAGGACATATTTAAAAAGACACTAAGCGTTTGCGCAAGCTCTTTTAGAGGAAATATACTCTTTTGAATATACTCTTAACCCCCGCAGACACAGGCTGCCGAAGCACCCAGGGGAAGCATCACACTCGAGCGTGTGAATGTGACCACTGATATGCAACGTAAAACATCCAGCAGCGTAGCAATAGGTAAGAGGACAAACATACAAGCATTTGGCTCTGAAGAAAAAATCTGAATGAGTGATGCACACAATCTCCTTTTATACCCGTATGTCCGGGGCATGCAAATTCCATTCGCCAATTCTCATAGGTCTTATCTATTTTAAGCAAAGGTGATTGGGGCTCTCAAGATCGAACCCCAAGTGTCACTACATAGACAAAACATAGAGTGAGTGACAGACATTGAACGGTATTACATTGTTCATCAGCCACCATGTTCGCAACGCATTAGTCATTAGAAAAACTCAATTTAGCTCAGACTATGGGGGTTGTCAAAAAATATCTCCACACTATATTGAGGCAATAAAAACATTTCAGGCTCCCTGACCATGAGACAGCCTTGTCAACATTGCAAACATGCAATGAAAACATTGAGTATGACAGTTCTGAAGTCACTAATGAGAGGCACTTCACTGCAGACAATATAACTACCCTATAAACGAGATAATCAATATACCACAACACACAGACATCTGTGTGTGAGTCTATCTGTGTGGCAGAGTTGAGTGTAAAGCCCTTCTGATATCCAAATTGACTGATGTGTGATGCATCAGAGCAGGCTGGTGTTAAACTTTTCCAAATCATCCTGGCAACAATTAGCTGATATACTACACTCAACCCCACAGTGACAGAAATACACTGGGCTCTGTGACAGCTATTGATCGGCCCTCAACACAATACCTTCTCTTCCATCCATCATCACTGTGCGTCTCTAAAGTGAACTAGGCGCCTCTGCCGCTGAACCTATTAAATGCGATGCCAGTCCGCATTCACTCTCACCCTCAAATCAGAGCTATGGAACTCCCCATCAAGCTCTCCAGTCTGAAAATGGCATCTGCAGACAATGTGAGGGGTATTCTGGGGAAAAGCCTTCTGAGCTCTCTGATTATAGTTGTTAGCTGAACTTCCCTGTTGTGTACCTCTCTGATTCCACAGCAATCCATACAAACCCACTATCATCCCTGAGATATAAAAACAGTCTAGGATGGACTATAAAGGTGAATCTCACAAAAAAGTCCCAAAAAACGATAACATTTAGATATGATATTTTGAATAAAGGCAATAATTGTTAGTTTTGCACTGAAAATTTAGCACATTCCCCCAAATATATACACTTTATACTGTATATATACCAGAGTTTCCGCTAGAAAAAAAGGTTTCGTTTTACGGACATTTTGATGATATGCCGGTCAAATATATCGCCTCTTAATTAGTCAAGTTGAGGAAAACTGGAGGCAGTCTATGTAACTTAAAAAATGACACAATCAGGCCGTATAGAATGCAACATATTATTATTAGCTTAACTTTCAAATAGACGAAAAAAAAAAACATGAACGTCCGATTGGCGTCAATCAACGCCAATTGTTTTTTTACTGTGGTTTCACACACATTCACTTTTTGAAACATTGAGGCACGGATGTACCTAATACAAATAAATAAAACATCTCCAGTTAACTAGCAGATCATTCATTTAGTCCGTTATTAAATAAGAGATCTAGCGCTAAAATCTGTTGTTTTTGAAATCAAGCTGAGCTCGTGTCCGCTGCTATCAGTTGCATGGACGACGCGCTGCGCGAGTTGCGCAATCTTCACTAGGACGCTGTTTCAATCTATCGCCGTTGTGGAGACTCTCTATTAATTCGGTGAAATCACAAAATAAAATGCACACAAACGTGTCCCTGCTTGATATAGACTGTAACCATGCACTGATGAACATAGGCTATTCAGTTTTGATGATAGAGAAAAAAACTGCACGAATGCGCGGATTAGAAGCACTGATCTATCTATAATGAGATGTTCCTGATTCACCATCGCCTGGCCTCTGAAAAAAGCTTTTAAAGCTAGTCTGCCTGGGCCTGGCCATATTTGAAACGTCTCACTCAATCGTTCGTTGTTTAGGTCTAGGCCTATATTACAGCCGTTTTAGGCGTGCGCTTTATTTGAAATGCAGCATGCGATGTTGTTTCATAACTTTCAAACGATAGAGCCTGTTCCTTCATAACATAGCAAGAGATCGGTGTATTTTTGCTTTATACATTTTAGGCTTATTCTCAAATTCAGATTGTGTTAGGGGGACGGGATTATTAGGCAATTTTAATCGGACAATTTGACCGGAGAGATTTAATTTTGTCGGACATTTAATTTTTTTACCGGCCAATGTCCGGTAATTACCAGACAACGGAAACCCTGATATATATATACACACACACACACA
This sequence comes from Xyrauchen texanus, assembly GCF_025860055.1. Lineage (NCBI taxonomy): Eukaryota > Metazoa > Chordata > Actinopteri > Cypriniformes > Catostomidae > Xyrauchen > Xyrauchen texanus. Next base: position 20,134,930 of record NC_068299.1, on the reverse strand, counting down.
CACACACACACACACAAACATATACATATATATATATATATATACACACATATATATATATTAGAGCTGTCGATTTAACGTGTTAATTCAGTGCGATTAATTTTATTAAAAATAAAGTGTTAAATTAACACAATTAATCGCAATGCCTCTGGACCATAATAAAGAAGAGTCCTGAGAAATGCAAGCTTGTAGTACCACCTGTTTACTCAAGTATTAAACCATATTTATCTTGACACAGTGACCTAAACATTTTATGTTTATAACGCAATGCACCCGAGATGCTACACAATGTCTGACGCAGGTGTAGATTGACAGGTCCTTAAACAAGCCCTCATAATAAATCTCGACCTGATTGACAAATTCACTTCCAAAAAGGATTGCTGTGAACTGTGTGCCAATGATTATCTTATGTTCAATAATATGTTAGAAAACAATACGTCTTATCAATGATTAAATGTTCTGGCACAAGAATGTAATGCATTTTAATTATCTGAATATTTTTTATTTTATATATATATATATATATATATATATATATATATATATATATATATATATATATATTTATAATTTTTAATATTTAAAGAAAACTGTATAATTTTTTAATCATTATATATTTAATTATTGTTATATGAGGGGCTAAGCAAATATTTGTATATGCGATTAATTAATTGGGACACCGTGTAATTAATTCGATTACAAATTGTTATCGATTATATATATATATAACACACACACACACACACACACACACACACACACACATACACTGATCAGCCACAACATTAAAATCACCTGCCTAATATTGTGTAGGTCCCCCTTGTGCTGCCAAAATAGTGCCAAACCACATCTCAGAATAGCATTCGGAGATTCTATTCTTCTCACCACAATTGTACAGAGGGTTTATATGGGTTACCGTATACTTTCAGTTCAAACAGTCTGGCCACTCTCTGATGACCTCTCTTATCAACAAGGCGTTTGGTCCATAGAACTGCCACTCACTGAATGTTTTTTGTTTTTGGCACCATTCGGAGTAAATTCTAGAGACTGTGTGACAATCCAAGGAGATCAGCAGTTACAGAAATACTCAAACCAGCAATCCTTCAAGTGATCATCTAATCAGCCAATCGTGTGGCAGCAGTGCAGTGCATAAAACCATACAGATATGGGTCAGCAGCTTCAGTTAATGTTCACATCAACCATCAGAATGGGAAAAAAGTGATCTCCGTGATTTGGAGCATGGCATGATTGTTGGTGCCAGATGGTCTAGTTTGAGTATTTCTTTAACAGCTGATCTCCTGGGATTTTCATGCATTCTCTAGAATTTACTCTGAATAGTGCCAAAAGCAAAAAACATCCAGTGAGCAGCAATTCTGTGAATGGAAATGCCTGGTTTATGAGAGAGGTCAACAGAGAATGGCCTGACTGGTTTGAACTGACAAAGTCTATGGTAACTCAGATAACCTCTCTGTACAATTGTGGTGAGAAGAATATCATCTCACGATGCTATTCTGAGATTCAGGTTGGTACTGTTTTGGCTGCTCAAGGGGGACCTACACAATATAAGGCAGGTGGTTTTAATGTTGTGGCTAATCGATGTATATACACTCACCTAAAGGATTATTAGGAACACCATACTAATACTGTGTTTGACCCCCTTTCGCCTTCAGAACTGCCTTAATTCTACGTGGCATTGATTCAACAAGGTGCTGAAAGCATTCTTTAGAAATGTTGGCCCATATTGATAGGATAGCATCTTGCAGTTGATGGAGATTTGTGGGATGCACATCCAGGGCACGAAGCTCCCGTTCCACCACATCCCAAAGATGCTCTATTGGGTTGAGATCTGGTGACTGTGGTGGCCATTTTAGTACAGTGAACTCATTGTCATGTTCAAGAAACCAATTTGAAATGATTCGAGCTTTGTGACATGGTGCATTATCCTGCTGGAAGTAGCCATCAGGGGATGGGTACATGGTGGCCATAAAGGGAAGGACATGGTCAGAAACAATGCTCAGGTAGGCCGTGGCATTTAAACGATGCCCAATTGGCACTAAGGGGCCTAAAGTGTGCCAAGAAAACATCCCCCACACCATTACACCAACACCACCAGCCTGCACAGTGGTAACAAGGCATGACGGATCAATGTTCTCATTCTGTTTATGCCAAATTCTGACTCTACCATCTGAATGTCTCAACAGAAATCGAGACTCATCAGACCAGGCAACATTTTTCCAGTCTTCAACTGTCCAATTTTGGTGAGCTCTTGCAAATTGTAGCCTCTTTTTCCTATTTGTAGTGGAGATGAGTGGTACCCGGTGGGGTCTTCTGCTGTTGTAGCCCATTCGCCTCAAGGTTGTGCATGTTGTGGCTTCACAAATGCTTTGCTGCATACCTCGGTTGTAACGTGTGGTTATTTCAGGCAAAGTTGCTCTTCTATCAGCTTGAATCATTCGGCCCATTCTCCTCTGATCACTAGCATCAACAAGGCATTTTCGCCCACAGGACTGCCGCATACTGGATGTTTTTCCCTTTTCACACCATTCTTTGTAAACCCTAGAAATGGTTGTGCGTGAAAATCCCAGTAACTGAGCAGATTGTGAAATACTTAGACCGGCCCATCTGGCACCAACAACCATGCCACGCTCAAAATTGCTTAAATCACCTTTCTTTCCCATTCTGACATTCAGTTTGGAGTTCAGGAGATTGTCTTGACCAGGACCACACCCCTAAATGCATTGAAGCAACTGCCATGTGATTGGTTGATTAGATAATTGCATTAATGAGAAATTGAACAGGTGTTCCTAATAATCCTTTAGGTGAGTGTATATATATATATATATATATATATATATATATATATACACACACACATATATGTATATGTGTGTATATATATATTATATATATATATATGTAGTGTGTGTGTGTGTGTGTGTGTGTATATATATATATATATATATATATATATACACACACACACATACACACAGGCGGCCAAAAGTTTGGAATAATGTACAGATTTTGCTCTTATGGAAAGAAATTGGTACTTTTATTCACCAAAGTGACATCCAACTGATCACAATTTATAGTCAGGACATTCATAATGTGAAAAATTACCATTACAATTTGAATTAAATGTTCAGAACTTCTTAAACTACTTCAAACAGTTTGCATCAAAATCCTCCACATGCAGAAATGACAGCTTTGCAGATCCTTGGAATTCTACTTTTTTGTCTAGTTTGTCCAGATACTCAGGTGACATTTCACCGCATGCTTCCTGTAGCACTTGCTATAGATGTGGCTGTCTTGTCAGGCACTTCTCAAGACAGCCACATCTATAGCAAGTCAATTCAATGAAGCTGTCTACAATGGGTACGTGAGCGTCAGAACTGGACCATGGAACAATGAAAGTTGGCGTGGTGTGATGAATCAAGTTTTTTTTTTTTTTACATCATGTGGATGGCCGGGTGCGTGTGCGTCGTTTACCTGGGGAAGAGATGGTAACACGATGCACCATGGGAAGAAGGCAGGCCGGCAGAGGCAGTGTGATGCTCTGGGCAATGTTTTGCTGGGAAACCTTGGGTCCTGGCATACTTTGACACGTACTACCTACCTAAAGATTGTTGCAGCCCACATACACCCATTCATGGCAATGGTATTCCCTGATGGCAGTGACCTCTTTCAGCAGGATAATGTGCCCTGCCACACTGCAAAAATTGATTAAGCATCTATGGGATTTGCTGGACCAAAAAGTCTGATCCATGAAGGACCCACCTCGCAACTTACAGGACTTAAAAGATCTGCTCCTAACATCTAGATACAGGACACCTTCAGAGGTCTTGTAGAGTCCATGCCTCGACAAGTCAGCTGTTTTGACAGCACGAGGGGGACTTACATGATATTAGGCAGGTGGTTTTAATGTTGTGGCTGATCGTTGTATATACATTTCTTATATTTAGATGGAAGAAATTATATTAACAACAAAAAATTTAATTCCAACACAAATATTACTAAAAATATAACTGTACTGAGTCACCATATTCTTAAACCTTCACTTTTACATGCTACTTCAAAGAGCTTTAAAGAATACCATGGTGTTTGTCCAAAATACATGGTACAACCATGTTACATTTATGGTAGTAAATCTTGCTCCTTTAGAGCAAATCGCTATTGGTAACTTTCTTAACTGTCTCTCCTCACAGTTATGTCATGCATTCCATGGGGGGTCATTAGCAGACAGACATGCTTTATTTAGTGTATGATTGAGTGTGATGTGATGTTTTGTGGACTAGAGTATGCTGAGTGTGGTGTGTGGTGTAGTGGTCTAAGCACATAACTGGTAATCCGGTAATCAGAAGGACACTAGTTTGAGCCCCACAGTCACCACCATTGTGTCCTTGAGTAAGGCACTTAACTCCAGGTTGCTCCGGGAGGGGGATTGTCCCTGTAATAAGTGCACTGTAAGTCGCTTTGGATAAAAGCGTCTGCCAAATGCATAAATGTAAATGTAAATGTATGCAATGAACCCCCATAACAGCATCCAGCTCTTGAGAATTTATTTTATTATCTCACCTTGTATCCTTACTCTTATTCTCTCTAGCTCTCTGTCCCTCTTTTCTTATGCTCTAAACTCAGACAGCTGCTTCTAAAATTTATCAAAAAAAGTTTTTGCTAACCATGTAAACCATCAGCAAATATCTAAAAGACTTCTAAGCATATCAGAAGGGGAATGACACGGCTCAAAGCTCTGGAAATGTGCATGTATGATTGTCAACAAGAACTTTGGAACTTGACATCTGTCTCTCAATATATGTGTGTGTGCAGCTGTCTGAATCATCTGGGAGATGAGGGCCCAATGTCAGGCATATTCCTCATTGCCTTGGGCTTCCTTCATGAACTGTCCATCACCTATCAGCGGGGGAGGACACACACTCGAGCGCAAGAAAACTTCACTACTATAGTACGCACGCACGCACGCACGCACGCACGCGCGCGCTCCACATGCATGCACAAAGAAAGCACAGTGGTTACTGTCAATGGATGAGTGTGGATGCAGAGCACCAGACAGTCATAATTAGGCCCAGACTAAATCTGCTGACTTTTTCCACATTTTCTGTGCTGATTTTGGCAGAACAGATGGTAAAATGTTAAACGGAGCTGAGAGCACTACACTCTTAAAGGGATAGTTCACCCAAACATACAAATTCTGTTATAACTTACTCATGTCACTATAAAACCCATATGACTATTTATTCCTTGGATCACAAAACGCAAAGTTCTGAAGAATGCGATAGTTGCTCTTTTCCAAATTTTAGGTTAGTTTCTAATTCAATCATATTGCTTTGGACTTGGAATACAGTTTACAAGCTGTATGAGCAACTTTTATGACACTTTCATTGCCTATTTTCAAGCTTGAACAATTCAGTTCCAAATCAGCTTAATTGCATGGAAAAGAGCAACCAGCACAGCCTTCAGAATTTACCATAAGTCATAAGGTTTTGGAACAACATGAGGGTGAATAAATGACAAAAGAATTCTCATTTTTGTGTGAAGTATTCTTTTAAATAGTAGCTTATGACATGATCAAACTAGTCAATATATTGAATTAACAAACAAAGAAAATGATGGGTGGTGTGTATAAGTTTGTGAATGACGAGCATTCCAATTCTACGGAAATCTTTCTGCTGTGTTCTCTGAATGCAGATTCCATGAGAGCTTTAATTTAAGAATCATTAACACACACACACACACACAGGCAAACAAGGATACTTCTAAAGTTTGTGTGTATCATCTTCATCTTTGTTCTGGTGCATGTCAAAAGCCTCCAATTTCCTTTTATGTCTTGATGCTATTGAGACATGAATAACATTATTCAAGGCAGTGCAAGCACATGGGCCTTTGGGTTGAACTTCACAATGAGAAAACTCTTCCAAGTTCTTGTCTCTCTCCTCCCTCATAAGCAGCCGTGGAGAGATTTCAATCATTTCGCAACCTCCCAGCAATCATGGCTTTAACTCCCCTGTTATTTAAAACAATCTGAGCTCTGAGCGCAAGTTAATCACTGCTTATACAACATCAGTCAGGGTTATTCATTCTGTTCCAATTAATCATGCATTTATCTACATTGTCTGAGCTTTCTGCTCAAATTCATCTGTAATGACACAGACAATTCACATTGTTGAATTTTATCATGTATGTGGCAAATGGAGGGCAAATTGTTTGAGATTACGCACGTGTTTGCATACATGCAAGTGTGTGCGGCATTTTCCGCAAGCATAAATTCAGTGCCATCTGGTTTGGGCTCTAACTGCATGGCTCTCTCACTTAATTAACTGGAGGCCATTACATTTCCGGAAATGTTTCACTTTCTCTGGTTCATGTCATGCAGGCAGGCGAGAGGGGAGCAGGGAAGGACTCAATTAGACCAACGCCACTCCCTGGGTATTACACACTTCATGTGTGTCAGTTAAGGGGGCGTGAGGCTGGTGCAGGGCCCTGGACATATCTCGCTGCACCAACCCTGTCAGCGCAGATAAAGGCCTGCCTGTCTGCATTAGATCCTGCCCACACACTAGCATTCAGACAAGCTCCAGCTGCCAAAACACTTCATACCAGCCCACAGAGAGCTAGGCATACAGAGAGAATAAAATGCATTAATACCGCCCAACAAAGACTGCAGCTACTATCATATATACTATTTAATTAGTCTAAGAAAAATGGAAATTGTAGTTGTGTCAGTTTAAAAGCATTGTTACAGCTGCTCTATTAATAGTTTGGGTTGAGAAAATTGGATGACCAGTGGAGTTTTAACTTCCTCACAGTAGGTAGTGTTCTTTGCCTTTGATGGGAACATTGTAAACTCTGCTGTAGGTAGTACTGTATATCCCTGTTGGTGGCCAGAGCAAACCTCTGAGGGGCGTATTCACTAAACAGTCACACCACTTTTGTTTGCCACTATGTTTTTGTTGTAAATGAGATGTCTGGATGACACTGGTGGAGCGATGCGGAACAGTCCCAGTAAAGTATGCAAGGTCTACTGCATCCTCCACAACCTAGCACACAGAACCGGCCTCCAAGATGGGAAATTGTGCAATGCAAATATGGATTAGGACTAAATTGTTGCCTGTGTTTTTCCACTGTTAACTGATTTGCAACCAATAATTAAATGAATCCAGTGTTAAAAACAAACAAACAAACAAACAAACAAACAAACAAACAAACAGCACTATCAGCGGGCACAGTTCATTCTCAGTCAGTTCCCCCCTGACTGTCAGAAATTGCAGCAAAAGACAGTTGAAATGCTGAAAAAACATTCAGATGTAGAAATAATGCTTTTAACTTGTTAGGTCTTATTCTCAGCATATGCCAAACACCTATAACCCACACTGACTGTCTGTGACACCTCCCTACCGCACGCACAGAACAGAGCAGGACCTGAGACCACAATGAGTCAGAACGTTACCCCAGAGCCTGAGTCTCAAACGCTGAGGTCACAGGCTTCTTATGACCCAGTCTGCGGCTGTCTAAGCAGTGTTACTCTCACAATGAATACAGTCAGCACTGGGTGAAAAAACATTAGAAGTGGAAAGACACACAGGGCACAAACTTGAAAAATTATACTTCATTCAATTGTATTCATGTATTTGAAGTGATTACAACTGGCAAGAAAATTGTGCAGTCACACACAGAATTTCTCTGTGTGCATGCCATCATACAGCGCGGGTGCAAGTGCCGCAATATAGAGGTTTCTGTTCATATTTCAAGATTTCATAAGATGTTCATTTTAAGTTTAAGATGTTCAGAATATTTATTCCACTGAAAATGTTTGGTGGCCAAATTTTCATTGCATTGCTTGATAACATAGGAGGGACTTCACACTTTCACATAATACTAGTCATTGTGAGGATGCCCATATACGGCAACTCACCGTTTCGTTGCCGAAAAGAATATCCACATAGGGAATAACCTTCATCAGGGCCTCCTTGAAGAACTCGCAAATGAAGGGAGCCGACAGATTCAAGCAGAAGATCTTGTTGTTTTCAGAGGCGTGTTTGGCTACCTTCAGGATCGACTCCAAAGACACAGTCAGGAAAAACCCCTGTCAGAGAAACACACAGAATTGAAAGTCAAATATTACAGTTTATGAGACTAGAGCCTCTGAGATTGTGTTCAGATAAGTGGGAGTAAATATGACTTGGGTCCCCTCTTATGAAAGTCATGGGTTCATTTTCCATTTTAACATCTGGCAGGCAAAAATAGTAAGTCTCATCACTAAATACAAAAAAGCAATTTTAGATATAATTCATGACCGCAGCACACCGTGAGGGACAGGTTTCACACCGAAGTATATAATATCTATGATTAGGGATTTAAACAAACTCTTACTGAGTCAGCATTATTAATAATGATGTTAAGAAACCAGCTAAAGTAATTGTCAGCTTTCATGTCTTGTTTTGAGTTTTATCTCTAATTATAACAACTAATATTGTGCAACAATGTAATGTGGGATTTTGCAGCTTGTAGATACCAATAAATCTCATAATTTAAACTAGGAGCAGATGAAAAATGCAGCATGTTCCTCCTGCAAGAAGTAAACATGACTAAGCTTGATATAATGGAGAGTATGATGAGGCACAAACAGGATTAAGGTTTTAGGAGATAAGAATGAATGATGGCAAAGGGAGTCTATAATTACATTCAAACTTCCGTCAGAGAGCAGGGAGAGTTCACGGAGACAATCCAATACAACAAATAGCACCTTGGCCCACCTCCTCACACAGGAATGACAACAAGGTCATACAGTTCTCTGAGGATCACTTATACATATTATGCTGTGTACAAAAGTTTTAGGCACTTAAGATTTTTCACTAAAACATTTGTCTTAAGATGGCTATTTATATCTTCAACTTTAGTGTGTCAATAGGAAAGAAATATTTTAGAAAAGATTAGAATAGAAGAACAGGGCGCTCTGGAATTGCCCACAAAGAGCCCCCACTGAACATCATGTCAGTCTGGAATAACATGATGAGACAGAAGCAGTTGAGCAGTTGAATTCTCAAAGAAGCTTGGAAAATCCTATCTGCCAACAACCAAGAAAAACAGTGTCCAGGTGTACCTAGGAGAATTGGGGCTGTTTTGAAGGCAAAGGTGGTCACACCAAATATTGATTTAGCTTTTTATGTTTAATGGACTTTGTATGACGTTAATTGATAAATTAAAATTATTCATGCCATTATTTGTGAAGACATCCTCACTATACAACATTTTTCACAAGTGCCTAAAACATTTGCTTAAATGTAAAAGTTTTTTTTAATAACAAAACTATATGTCTATATATACACGTGTGTACATTATATATATAGGTTGCAGCGATATACCGGTTTCAAGGTATACCACAGTTTGAATATTGATGGTTACCATAACATGTACATTTGCTTATCAACGGTATTGAGAAAAAAATGCAACTGGACGGAGAATCTCACATGCTCGTGCGCATCTACTTTATTCCTTGTCTGTACATTATTATTTATTCCTTCTACAGTATGTTAACTGTTATTAATCATAGGACATTACTTTAAAAGCTTCCACAGCTGGTGTTTTTTTTCATTTAGTAGTTCATTTAACATGCTATCCTCCAAACACGGCAAGTTGATTTTGGTCTCATCTGACTACAACACTTTCACTCAGTTCTCCTCTGAATCATTCAGATGTTCATTGGCAAACTTCAGACGGGCCTGTACATGTGCTTTCTTGAGCAGGGGGACCTTGCGGGCGCTGAAGGATTTCAGTCCTTCACGGCGTAGTGTGTTACCAATTGTTTTCTTGGTGACTATGGTCCCAGCTGCCTTGATCATTGACAAGATCCTCCCATGTAGTTCTGGTCTGATTCCTCACCGTTCTCATGATCATTGCAACTCCACTTGGTGAGATCTTGCATGGACCCCCAGACCGATGGAGATTGACAGTTCTTTTGTGTTTCTTCCATTTGCAAATAATCTCACCAACTGTTGTCACCTTCTCACCAAGCTGCTTGGCGATGGTCTTGTAGCCCATTCCAGCCTTGTGTAGATCTACAATCTTGTCCCTGACATCCTTGGACAGCTCTTTGGTCTTGGCCATGGTGGAGAGTTTGGAATCTCTTTGATTGATCGCTTCTGTGAACAGGTGTCTTTTATACAGGTAACCAGCTGAGATTAGGAGCACTCCCTTTAAGAGTGTGCTCCTAATCTCAGCTCGTTACCTGTATAAAAGACACCTGGGAGCCAGAAATCTCTGATTGAGAGGGGGTTGGATACTTATTTCCCTCTTTAAAATGCAATTCAATTTATAACATTTTTGACATGTGTTTTTCTGGATTTTTGTTGTTGTTATTCTGTCTCTCACTGTTCAAATGAACCTACCATTAAAATTATAGACTGATCATTTCTTTGTCAGTGGGCAAACGTACAAAATCAGCAGGGGATCAAATACTTTTTCCCTCACTGTATATAATTAAAATTACATAATACATTCTAAAATAATTTAAATAATTTATATAATAACTATTAATTAAAAAAAATATTATAATCATTTTGAATAAAACTTAAATAATAGATCAATGAATGCAAGCTCGCAATGCCTAAAATAAAACTGTTTTAGGCAAATTATGAGTCCGTCTTTGATTTTGACAAAGGAGCAGTATGTAAGATTCAGAAACCCTTGTTATTAATGACACCTGTGACCGTTAAGGGAACAGCAGCCAGCTACCTGTTGCTCATGCTCACAATGGTGCACACTATCCATAGGGACGCGAGCGAGCATCGACCAAAACAATGACGTAACGTACAAAGAGACTGAATGTAATTCACCGGCATCATGCTAACAGATGAGGTAGCGTGATTCAAATTACACAGTTATGATTGTTTTACTAGAAACTTTGAGACTGTATATTATATTTGACTCTCCAGTGCTGGAAAAGGGCTAAAACAAAGTGTGGATATAGGTCTGACTATGCGAGACTGTAGTTTGAAGTAATCACTTTGCATGATAACATTGACTGCATTTATACAATAGCCTATGTCAGCGTTAGCTAGCCAGCTTTACCAATAGCTGTTAGCTAAATTAGGTGGATAAGGACAGTAACGGTGTATAAAACAGACTGTATATTAAAAATATGTTGACAATTCAGTATTGATGTGATTCACTCACAACTGTCATTGATATATCGATTCACTATTGTTTTATAATGACATAATGTATATATATATTCTGTATAGCCAAGTTACGTTACACCAATGAATGGGTCTTTTTGCATTATCTTGAACATTGTCTAGCATTCATTTAATGTGTTATTGTAGTTTACCTTGCTGAATAATTACAGATTAACATTGTTTATGACAGTTACTGTGAATCAGCATATCTGACTTTTAATAAAGAGAAGATCGTTGAAATGTTTTGAAAGTTACGAAGCAAGGTAGCTTGCAATTCGTCAGCGTTAGCTGTCAAGATCAAGTTAGCTAAAATTACACAGATCAATCCTTATGGTACTATATTTCACATGCTTTGCAGTTATGTAAGTTTACCTGTCCAATAAAAAGAATCTCAATTCAGGGTCGGTTTTGATCCCCATAACCGAATGAAGGTCCGTCCAGGAATCAAATTCCCTGCCGGTGTTCACTCTAGTTTTCGCTCATCAACATTCGCATTCCCACTGAGCCAGATGGGATTCGGTAGATAAGTGTTTTTTTTTGGCTTACATAAAGTTTGTGTAGGAGTTGGTGTTGTGCTGGGAGCCGGATGTTTGCTGGATTACATCTCTAAGATAACGTTACCAAGTGTTGCAGTTTGTTGTCGCTGTTGAATAGCGGAAGAGAAGCTATTATTGTCTGAGGCAAGGCTCTCAGGAGCACGCATAAACGTCACATCCTTTGAATTTTCCCGGCAAAATTGATCCGCTTCTGTCGCATTAAAATCAGTCTACAGTCTATAATAGGCAACCTAGGAATTCCGATATCGTTTCATATTACACCTTTAAGAAAACTTGAATTGCACAATATTGTGTAGTTTTGTAAAAAACATAAAATCATCTTGATATTTCTAAGACATTCTAAAACTTTCCCAAATGTATTATTCTCCCATAGAGGCTATCAGAATACATGGTGTGATTTTCCCCTCACTTGCATAGCATGTCCTAAGAGATTGAGAGAGCGCCATTTGAGCCCAGTGTGATGGCTGCTCTCCAGCCTTTGTTCCAAGAGGAAAAGAGGAAAAAAAAAAACAACATGCTTGCATCTGATGAAGCGGACAACAAAGGTCTTGTCTGAACTGTTCTTACTGAGAAACAAGAGAGGCTCCTCAGTTCTTTGTGTGAATGAATACAGAGCTGGTAAGGCAACACCTTTACATTTAAACCTGAAACTCTATGCTGGGCCTTTGCCTTCAATACAGTTCCTCTTGTACTGAGAGAATAATTCAGAGATACAGTGCAGGTGAGATTAAGGTGGATAGGAGGATACGGAGAGAGAGAAAATAGAAAATCGAGAATGAAACAGAGAGGGTGAGAAGGGTGCAGTAGAGGAATGGTGGCTTTTACTATAACTCGGAGCACTCCATTAAAACAGAACAGGCTTTTGTAGATGCGAGTGGAGAGTGTTAAGTGACCTTCATGTGTTTAGTGTGACTGTGTCAGCTATTACACAGTTCAAAAAAAGAATCTGTGAGGCTTGTTCTTTCACCAGTCATAGGCATACAGTACAGTGTTGCTATGTGGGTGTACATTACAAAATATCCATCCGCCACTGTCAGTAATAACAGATGTCCTCTTTTTTCCCCTCTATGAAAAACAGCACACAGATAAAACCTTATAAAAAACTGTCACTGAGAGTTATGGCTTCTGATACTTGAACATATCACTAATGGGGCACATTTTACCCACCCCAATTCAGCAAAAACTATACCACGCAAGTGATACTATGATGTATAAACACTTAAACATTTCAATAATATACTTTTCTTTCACATTGCGGTAATAAGTAAATAATAATAACAACCTTTTCTCATGCTGCGGTAATGAGAAATGGGGTAAAATGAACGGAACTGTCATGAAATTAAAATAAGTAAAATAGGACCAGGAATTTTTTTTCATGATACTTACCCAAATAAACTCTGCAGATACTTCAGATAAGATTTTTTAGATTTGACTTTAGATTCATTTTTGATTGTCTGTATTTACTTTTTTACACATTACTTAGATCAATCATTCAAACAATCAGTCTATCAGTCATACTAACAAAATGATCCCAGTGTATGAAGAAACCATGCGACATGAAGATGGTAAAAAATCAGGTAAAAGTATCAAAGTACCATGGTAAGACCATTTGATACCATTAGTGTATAAAGCGTTGCCACATTAAGTTTTTGTGATCAATCATTCGTTTAATCAACAAATCAAACCAATACACCAACCAATCAAATCAAACTATTTGCTCCATAAAGAGTGTAATTAATACAATTTCCTCAAGACCTCTTCAGATGTCTTGTTGTTATACACATCATATAAGATAGCCATACAGTTAGACAAGTCTTTGCAATGGCTTGACTCAGTGAAAACAAAAATGCCTTTGAAAACACATCTTGGTGGTTACACTGGCAAAACCTTAACAGCATCCAAGGTAGCTTTAGATGCTGTCTGTGCAGAGTTAATGGACCATCTGTGCCAACGTCTCTCAGCATTACCCCCGTCATTAGCACACCTCGCCTATGATGTGTGTGAGTGTCGTTTGGGAGAATCAGCTCTCTGCATTATTGGAACTTTAATGTAGATGTGTTTGAAGTTGAAGAGATGGCCAGAGGGAAGCACCTTTAATGGATGCACAGCTCTCTTTCCTCCCTGAACCTGACTCCACCAGCACTTTCTAAGGAAAAACTTTAGTGGAAGAGCAGAGTGCCACAACTGCCTCAGAACTCGACAATTCTTCCCACTTTAAAAAGTTTCGCAATTCTCTGGACATCCCTCTGCATAAAAAACACAAACTCAACATGAAAGGTCACCTGTCACTCAAAGCAGCCTTAATGCACAATGTATCATTTATGAATTACTGCTGTCTGTCACATGAAAATGCATGTGTATCTAGGCAAGTCTGCTCGCCGGCAGAAGACGTGGCCCTTGTGAACAGCAGACATCTGCTTCAGTTTATTAAAGCCCTTCAAAGGCCTGTCCTTAGCATTCTCTATTAAATCTGCATGGTAAGCAGACCTCTCAATCCCATGTGCTGAGAGAAAAGGAAGCCAAACGCAGGCCAGCGTGAACTTCTCTGTTCCAGGCCGAGCCCTTGAGATAAATCTTCACTCTTTCACATATCATACGCAGGTTTTATCTCTGTAAGAGTCCCTCGTGAAGGATCAATACATGGTCTGCTGGGAGCAGATTGCACTGTCCTGACATCTGGCTATCACAGCAGCCATCTTAAACGAGTAATACACTGCTGTCTCTCACTTCAGTGGATGGAGTAGGTGATTGTCAGCCAATGATAGAAGCATAGTGGGGTAGATTGGTGTTTCCAATTGATTTAATCAACCACAATAATCTAGTTTAGGTTTAGAAACCTTATTGACAAGTGTCATTTTTAATTATTCTTTTTTTAAATCATTTGATTTTCTCCCCCTTTTCACCCCAATTTGGCATGCCCAATTCCCAATGCAATCTAGGTCCTCATGGTGGCGTAGTGACGCGCCTCAATCCAGGTGGTGGAGGACGAATCTCAGTTGCCTCCGCATCTGAGTCCGTCAATCAGCGCATCTTATCAAGTGGCTTGCTGAGAGCATTACCGCGGAGACCTAGCGTCACCACACCCACGCAATTCTCTGCGGAATCCACGCACATCTTCCCACACATCCCACCGAGAGCGAGAACCACATTATAGAGACCATGAGGAGGTAAACCCAACATGAATCTTCCCACCATAGCAACCGGGCCAACTAGTTGCTTAGGAAGACTGACTGGAATCAATCAGCACGCCCTGGATTTAAACTTGCAACTCCAGGTGTGGTAGTCAGTTTCGTTTTCTTGCTGAGCTACCCAGGCCCCTTAATTATTCTTTTTAATAACAGTGACAATTATAAATTCAGCTCATAACCAAATAAAACAGGCAAGATGTCGATAAGTAATGATTACTGCAAAAAGTAGTTTGGCATGCAGATGTGAGGGACAGAGTACCATGTAAATGCCATGGAACATGCATATGGGAGTTATTTAGCACCAAGGAATCATAATAACCTGGTAATACCATGTGATAAAATCATTGTACTTTTTTGTCCAATCAATCAAATCAATAAAAATGAATCAAGTGAGATTAAAATTCATAAATTTCATAAAAGTATCTCTCTCACTCATGTGCCAATGCTTTTTCTTAGGTTGCCGACTCCTGATCTTGATACTACGACTTTATTTACTTACAAATAGGATTTGATAGAAATACTCAAGCACAAGACAGGTAATTTCCATTTGTATGCAAGCAAAAAATTTTGACCATCAAAACATTATGCCAGAAAATGTCAATAATGGCACCTTTCGGTTTTCTTTGGTTTATTTCAACATCCAATAACGAAAAAATGTAATTGGAGAAAAAAAAAAAAAAAAGTGCATATGAAATTGTCCAGGTTTAATTGGCATTTTAACATTCCGTTTTGTCCTAGAATTTGGTTATATTGGTGCATCACTTTATATTTGAGATTTATCAAGAGTGTCACAATTAAGGCAACAAAACAGAAGATTAATCCATTTTAACAGCAATAAGCTTCAGGATTTGGCATTCCAAAGGTATTAGACAACATGTTTGATGTTTGCTGCTCAACTTACAACATTAAAGTCATCACAGTACACATGACATCTGGTTCCTTTTTGCGTGTCTTAAGAAACATGTTCTATAGGGCCTTATCTAGGCTAATGGCAGTCAGCCTATGACATGAAAGCTCAACAGCTGCCAGCTTTTTAAAAATGTGCCATTCGTTTTCTTTTTCTTCCTGGGCCACATCAAACATGTCTTTATCTCAATGCAATGCCAAAAGGAAAGACCCATGCTTGATTATAAAAACATCTTATCATAATAAATTCATAGACAACCATAACAAACATAGGAAGACCATCAGAAAAACTGGTCCAGAGTATGATGGACTTAATCAGCACATTTATTTTATGTTAAGAGGCTTGTTTAAAATAAACACACACCTGATGGTATTGATCATGAAAATCTATCTCTGGAATCGTATGTCAAAACTGCTCCATGAAAAGATGTTGCTTATGACTAACCATGTTGCTGACGTAATGCAGTGGATCGACATGTTAAATAAGGGATTCTCAGCTGACAATATTTGAGCGTGAACAGGTGAGCGCAATGCAAGATATATTTCATGAATTAGAAGACTTAACCACCATCCTCCAAGGAGTGAGAGGGTTTTATATTAGTCTTTGTGGGTGGAAAAGGGGGAGGTTAGTTTTCTGGAGAGCTGACAGAAACTTTGACGATCAAAATGACTATGTAAAGAAATTAGACACTAGAAAAATATGTAATCAGCAATTTTGCAATAATGCTCATTAATAAATAATCACCACCTCAATTAACCTGACATGTATCTGAGGCACAGTGCGTGTCGTGATTATCGGATTGCCAGAGTGCACGCTGCTTGCAGACGGCCAGTCCATTAAAGAGAGCCATCCGTCCTCACACACTCTCTGCTGGCACTTCAGGTGGAGTGTGTTATTCTGCAGCTAAGGGGAGGCAGGCCCAGAGCACTCATTTGTAGCACCATAAGACAGGGCGAATTACACTCACCCAGTTTAAAAGCCAATAGGAAACAGAGTCCCAAACCTGACACATTAACCCTATTAGAAGGTTGCCCGTGATGGCCATCAGAGAGCTAAAGGAGTTTTACATAATTAGAGTGGCTGAATTCCTTAAAAACCCCAGAGATTTATGTTATTTGCTCAACTTTAAGTACTTGAGAGATGTTAGCTAATGTAAGTAAGAAGCGTCAATACATAAGGGATAATCTAGAGAAGTGTTTTTCAACTGGTGGGTCGCAGGTCTATTCAGACTGGGTCACGAACAGCAGGGATAGAACAATGCCTTGGCTCTCCCATTGGAAGATATTTTGGCAGCTGCCCAAGTGATAGTCTATTTAGGACTGCCGAGACAGATTTAATGATAATCTTGCAATCAGATAAAGGCTTCTCATCTGCGCTTACGCACAAGTGAAACGGAACCAGCTCACGATCATGATCTGCTCTTCTCTCTGGCGCACATGTGCAACAACCGGGCTTCCCTCGATATTGTGGAGCGCAGACCTCAAAACTGATGTGACCAAATTTCAATTCTAGTGAGGCTTTTTTAGTTTAAAGCATTACGGAGGAAGTCAAACCTCTCAAACAGAAGGAAGCAATGACATGCCAAACAGCACTGAGGAAAAAAGCAACACTGTGCTGTGTGTCAAATCTTTTTAATAAAATCATTACACATCACCATTACAAGATTTTTCAAGATTTTACAAGAGTAAAAGTAACTTATATTTTGACAAAATGTTATAGTTTCATATGAAATAATCTATTCATTTCATATCAACAGTGGCAGTTGAAGGGAGTTCAAGCTAGAATTTCTTTTTTCATAAATAATATAATTAGTGGTGCTTGCAAAGCATCACTATTGTAATCTCACATACTTATTATTAGTGGTGCTTGCAAAGCATCACTATTGTAATCTCACATACTTATTATTAGTGGTGCTTGCAAAGCATCACTATTGTAATCTCACATACTTATTATTAGTGGTGCTTGCAAAGCATCACTATTGTAATCTCACATACTTATTTTTATTTTTCTTTTTAGTGGTGCTTGCAAAGCATCACTATTGTAATCTCACATACTTATTTTTATTTTTCTTTTTTTTATTATTATTCTATCTCCGTACAAAACTTCGGCACCTAACTCGTCCCGCACCGTTTGGCGTAGACCCACGAATGAGGTGTCAAATCGAACGGCCTATTGAGGACACGTGTGCTATGACTTTTATAAGCGGATCGGGGTACGGTAATTGCCCCAGGGGCAAAAAAGCGGCCGAAAAATCCCATAGACTTAACATTGCGACAAACTTTGACGCGTCACAGCTCCGAGCGAGGATTTCGCAGAAACGTGTGATTTGCCATATTTGAAGAGGCTGGCAGGCTCTGTAAGAGCATACCTCAAAATGGGGTAAAAGTTGCACCCCTGGGGGCAGGAGCTGCCCAAAAATGCCCCAATTGACTTACAATGGTGTAGGACGGCCCATGAAATGAAATGGCATTGGGATTTGTATTCAACATAGCTCTGGATCACAGTGTCATAGAGACAATGGGGCGGGCTCATTTTACTCAGACGACCAATCAGTATCTCAGGATCATTTTGCATCTATCAAGCCACGCCCTAGCAACAATTTAGAGCACCTTAGCAACAAGTCCCATAGACTTCTAATGAAAGACATCAAAGGGATATCTCCGGATAGAAGTGTCATAGAAACACAAGGGTGGTCTCGTTTCACTCGGGGCAGCAAACAGCCAATCATGAATCACCTCAACACTTCCTAGCCCCTCCCTAGCAACCATTGTCGAGCACCTTAGCAACCAAAATCCATAGAGGATATCTTCCATTCTGAATGTCACAGAGGCATGGGAGTTGGTTTATATCATTCATACTGACAAGCAGCCTTTGGAGATTAATGATTGGCAGCTGCCAAGCCACTCCCTAGCAACTAAACAGAGTACCCTAGCAACCATTTAGCAGTAACTATATCTCTGCACCAGAAAATCAGAGAAACTTCTGGGTTGATTTATTTCAATCAGGATGGCAAGGAGACTTCATTAGTATCACTAAGGTAACTGCCTAGCAACCAGATGGGGTTACCCTAGCAACCGAGTAACAAATCACATATCTCTGCATCAGAAAAACGTAGAGACTTCCGGGTTGACTTATTTCAATCAGGATGGCAAGGACACTTGATTACTATCACTATGATTACTGCCTAGCAACCAGATGGGGTTACCCTAGCAACCGAGTAACAAATCACATATCTCTGCACCAGAAAATAGTACTGACTTCCGGGTTGATTTATTTCACTCAGGATGGCAAGGACACTTGATTACTATCACTATGGTAACTGCCTAGCAACCAGATGGGGTTACCCTAGCAACCGAGAAACAAATCACATATCTCGGCACCAGAAAAGAGTACAGACTTCCAGGTTGATTTATTTCAATCAGGATGGCAAGGAGACTTCATTAGTATCACTAAGGTAACTGCCTAGCAACCAGATGGGGTTACCCTAGCAACCGAGTAACAAATCACATATCTCTGCATCAGAAAAACGTAGAGACTTCCGGGTTGACTTATTTCAATCAGGATGGCAAGGACACTTCATTACTATCACTATGATTACTGCCTAGCAACCAGATGGGGTTACCCTAGCAACCGAGTAACAAATCACATATCTCTGCACCAGAAAATAGTACTGACTTCCGGGTTGATTTATTTCACTCAGGATGGCAAGGACACTTGATTACTATCACTATGGTAACTGCCTAGCAACCAGATGGGGTTACCCTAGCAACCGAGAAACAAATCACATATCTCTGCACCAGAAAAGACTACAGACTTCCAGGTTGATTTATTTCAACCAGGATGGCAAGGACACTTCATTACTATCAATATGGTAACTGCCTAGCAACCACATGGGGTTACCCTAGCAACCGAGTAACAAATCACATATCTCTGCATCAGAAAAGCGTAGATACTTCTGGGTTGACTTATTTCAATCAGGATGGCAAGGACACTTGATTACTATCACTATGGTAACTGCCTAGCAACCAGATGGGGTTACCCTAGCAACCGAGTAACAAATCACATATCTCTGCACCAGAAAACAGTACTGACTTCCGGGTTGATTTATTTCACTCAGGATCGCAAGGACACTTGATTACTATCACTATGGTAACTGCCTAGCAACCAGATGGGGTTACCCTAGCAACCGAGAAACAAATCACATATCTCGGCACCAGAAAAGAGTACAGACTTCCGGGTTGATTTATTTCAACCAGGATGGCAAGGACACTTCATTAGTATCAATATGGTAACTGCCTAGCAACCAGATGGGGTTACCCTAGCAACCGAGTAACAAATCACATATCTCTGCACCAGAAAACAGTAGTGACTTCCGGGTTGACTTATTTCACTCAGGATGGCAAGGAGACTTCATTAGTATCACTATGGTAACTGCCTAGCAACCATATGGGGTTACCCTAGCAACCGAGTAACAAATCACATATCTCTGCATCACAAAAACGTAGAGACTTCCGGGTTGACTTATTTCAATCAGGTTGGCAAGGAGACTTCATTAGTATCACTATGGTAACTGCCTAGCAACCAGATGGGGTTACCCTAGCAACCGACTAGCAAATCACATATCTCTTAATCACAATAACGTAGAGAGTTCCGGGTTGACTTATTTCAATCAGGATGGCAAGAAGACTTCATAAGTATCACTATGGTAACTGCCTAGCAACCAGATGGGGTTACCCTAGCAACCGACTAACAAATAACATATCTCTGCATCACAAAAACGTAGAGACTTCCGGGTTGACTTATTTCACTCAGGATGGAAAGGAGCCATGTATTGTATTACCTTGGTAACTGCATAGCAACCACATGGGCTTACCCTAGCAACCGAGTAACAAATCACATATTTCTGCACCACAAAATCATACAGACTTCTGGGTTGATTTATTCATGACCATAATTTTTGCTCTTTTCAAGTTACAACATGCTGTTTGACGAGTTTTGCCACGGCAAGCACCACTCACATTTTCTTCAGGAAATGTCCCCATCTAGTTTTTATTATTATTCTATCTCCGTACAAAACTTCGGCACCTAACTCGTCCCGCACCGTTTGGCGTAGACCCACGAATGAGGTGTCAAATCGAACGGCCTATTGAGGACACGTGTGCTATGACTTTTATAAGCGATCGGGGGTACGGTAATTGCCCCAGGGGCAAAAAAGCGGCCGAAAAATCCCATAGACTTAACATTGCGACAAACTTTGACGCGT
Organism: Xyrauchen texanus; assembly: GCF_025860055.1. Classification (NCBI taxonomy): domain Eukaryota; kingdom Metazoa; phylum Chordata; class Actinopteri; order Cypriniformes; family Catostomidae; genus Xyrauchen; species Xyrauchen texanus. Next base: position 20,113,823 of record NC_068299.1, on the reverse strand, counting down.
CACAGCTCCGAGCGAGGATTTCGCAGAAACGTGTGATTTGCCATATTTGAAGAGGCTGGCAGGCTCTGTAAGAGCATACCTCAAAATGGGGTAAAAGTTGCACCCCTGGGGGCAGGAGCTGCCCAAAAATGCCCCAATTGACTTACAATGGTGTAGGACGGCCCATGAAATGAAATGGCATTGGGATTTGTATTCAACATAGCTCTGGATCACAGTGTCATAGAGACAATGGGGCGGGCTCATTTTACTCAGACGACCAATCAGTATCTCAGGATCATTTTGCATCTATCAAGCCACGCCCTAGCAACAATTTAGAGCACCTTAGCAACAAGTCCCATAGACTTCTAATGAAAGACATCAAAGGGATATCTCCGGATAGAAGTGTCATAGAAACACAAGGGTGGTCTCGTTTCACTCGGGGCAGCAAACAGCCAATCATGAATCACCTCAACACTTCCTAGCCCCTCCCTAGCAACCATTGTCGAGCACCTTAGCAACCAAAATCCATAGAGGATATCTTCCATTCTGAATGTCACAGAGGCATGGGAGTTGGTTTATATCATTCATACTGACAAGCAGCCTTTGGAGATTAATGATTGGCAGCTGCCAAGCCACTCCCTAGCAACTAAACAGAGTACCCTAGCAACCATTTAGCAGTAACTATATCGCTGCACCAGAAAATCAGAGAAACTTCTGGGTTGATTTATTTCAATCAGGATGGCAAGGAGACTTCATTAGTATCACTAAGGTAACTGCCTAGCAACCAGATGGGGTTACCCTAGCAACCGAGTAACAAATCACATATCTCTGCATCAGAAAAGCGTAGAGACTTCCGGGTTGACTTATTTCAATCAGGATGGCAAGGACACTTGATTACTATCACTATGATTACTGCCTAGCAACCAGATGGGGTTACCCTAGCAACCGAGTAACAAATCACATATCTCTGCACCAGAAAATAGTACTGACTTCCGGGTTGATTTATTTCACTCAGGATGGCAAGGACACTTGATTACTATCACTATGGTAACTGCCTAGCAACCAGATGGGGTTACCCTAGCAACCGAGAAACAAATCACATATCTCGGCACCAGAAAAGAGTACAGACTTCCAGGTTGATTTATTTCAATCAGGATGGCAAGGAGACTTCATTAGTATCACTAAGGTAACTGCCTAGCAACCAGATGGGGTTACCCTAGCAACCGAGTAACAAATCACATATCTCTGCATCAGAAAAACGTAGAGACTTCCGGGTTGACTTATTTCAATCAGGATGGCAAGGACACTTCATTACTATCACTATGATTACTGCCTAGCAACCAGATGGGGTTACCCTAGCAACCGAGTAACAAATCACATATCTCTGCACCAGAAAATAGTACTGACTTCCGGGTTGATTTATTTCACTCAGGATGGCAAGGACACTTGATTACTATCACTATGGTAACTGCCTAGCAACCAGATGGGGTTACCCTAGCAACCGAGAAACAAATCACATATCTCTGCACCAGAAAAGACTACAGACTTCCAGGTTGATTTATTTCAACCAGGATGGCAAGGACACTTCATTACTATCAATATGGTAACTGCCTAGCAACCACATGGGGTTACCCTAGCAACCGAGTAACAAATCACATATCTCTGCATCAGAAAAACGTAGATACTTCTGGGTTGACTTATTTCAATCAGGATGGCAAGGACACTTGATTACTATCACTATGGTAACTGCCTAGCAACCAGATGGGGTTACCCTAGCAACCGAGTAACAAATCACATATCTCTGCACCAGAAAACAGTACTGACTTCCGGGTTGATTTATTTCACTCAGGATCGCAAGGACACTTGATTACTATCACTATGGTAACTGCCTAGCAACCAGATGGGGTTACCCTAGCAACCGAGAAACAAATCACATATCTCGGCACCAGAAAAGAGTACAGACTTCCGGGTTGATTTATTTCAACCAGGATGGCAAGGACACTTCATTAGTATCAATATGGTAACTGCCTAGCAACCAGATGGGGTTACCCTAGCAACCGAGTAACAAATCACATATCTCTGCACCAGAAAACAGTAGTGACTTCCGGGTTGACTTATTTCACTCAGGATGGCAAGGAGACTTCATTAGTATCACTATGGTAACTGCCTAGCAACCATATGGGGTTACCCTAGCAACCGAGTAACAAATCACATATCTCTGCATCACAAAAGCGTAGAGACTTCCGGGTTGACTTATTTCAATCAGGTTGGCAAGGAGACTTCATTAGTATCACTATGGTAACTGCCTAGCAACCAGATGGGGTTACCCTAGCAACCGACTAGCAAATCACATATCTCTTAATCACAATAACGTAGAGAGTTCCGGGTTGACTTATTTCAATCAGGATGGCAAGAAGACTTCATAAGTATCACTATGGTAACTGCCTAGCAACCAGATGGGGTTACCCTAGCAACCGACTAACAAATAACATATCTCCGCATCACAAAAACGTAGAGACTTCCGGGTTGACTTATTTCACTCAGGATGGAAAGGAGCCATGTATTGTATTACCTTGGTAACTGCATAGCAACCACATGGGCTTACCCTAGCAACCGAGTAACAAATCACATATTTCTGCACCACAAAATCATACAGACTTCTGGGTTGATTTATTCATGACCATAATTTTTGCTCTTTTCAAGTTACAACATGCTGTTTGACGAGTTTTGCCACGGCAAGCACCACTCACATTTTCTTCAGGAAATGTCCCCATCTAGTTTTTATTTTTTTTTATTTTTATTTTTATTTTTATATCTCTTAACAAAACTTCGGCACCTAACTCGTCCCGCACCGTTTGGCGTAGACCCACGAATGAGGTGTCAAATCGAACGGCCTATTGAGGACACGTGTGCTATGACTTTTATAAGCGATCGGGGGTACGGTATTTGCCCCAGGGGCAAAAAAGCAGCCGAAAAATCACATAGACTTAACATTGAGACAAACTTTGACGCGTCACAGCTCCAAGCGAGGATTTCGTACAAACGTGTGATTTGCCACATTTGAAGAGGCTGGCAGGCTCTGTAAGAGCATACCTCAATATGGGGTAAAAGTTGCACCCCTGGGGGCAGGAGCTGCCCAAAAATGCCCCAATTGACTTATAATGGTGTAGGACGGCCCATGAAATGAAAAGGCATAGGGATTTGTATTGAACATAGCTCTGGATCACAGTGTCATAGAGACGAGGGGGTGGGCTCATTTTACTCAGACGACCAATCAGTCTCTCAGGATCATTGTGAAGCTATCAAGCCACGCCCTAGCAACCATTAAGAGCACCTTAGCAACAAGTCCCATACACTTCTATTGAAACATATCAAAGGGATATCTCCGGATAGAAGTGTCATAGAAACACAAGGGTGGTCTCGTTTGACTCGGGACAGCAAACAGCCAATCATGCATCAAATCAACACTTCCTAGCCCCTCCCTAGCAACCATTGTCGAGCACCTTTACAACCAAAATCCATAGAGGGATATCTTCCATTCTGAATGTCACAGAGGCATGGGAGTTGGTTTATATCATTCATACTGACAAGCAGCCTTTGGAGATTCATGATTGGCAGCTGCCAAGCCACTCCCTAGCAACTAAACAGAGTACCCTAGCAACCGTTTAGCAGTAACTATATCTCTGCACCAGAAAATCAGAGAGACTTCTGGGTTGATTTATTTCAATCAGGATGACAAGGAGACTTGATTAGTATCACTATGGTAACTGCCTAGCAACCAGATGGGGTTACCCTAGCAACCGAGTAACAAATCACATATCTCTGCATCAGAAAAACGTAGAGACTTCCGGGTTGACTTATTTCAATCAGGATGGAAAGGACACTTCATTAGTATCACTATGGTAACTGCCTAGCAACCAGATGGGCTTACCCTAGCAACCGAGTAACAAATCACATATCTCTGCATCACAAATACATAGAGACTTCCGGGTTGACTTATTTCAATCAGGCTGGCAAGGACACTTGATTAGTATCACAATGGTAACTGCCTAGCAACCAGATGGGGTTACCCTAGCAACCGAGTAACAAATCACATATCTCTGCACCACAAAATAGTACAGACCTCTGGGTTGATTTATTTCATTCAGGATGGCAAGGACACTTTATTACTATCACTATGGTAACTGCCTAGCAACCAGATGGGGTTACCCTAGCAACCAAGTAACAAATCACATATCTCTGCACCAGAAAATATCACAGACCTCTGGGTTGATTTAATTCACTCAGGATGGCAAGGACACTTGATTACTATCACTATGGTAACTGCCTAGCAACCAGATGGGGTTACCCTAGCAACCGAGTAACAAATCACATATCTCTGCACTAGAAAACAGTACAGACTTCCGGGTTGACTTATTTTACTCAGGATGGCAAGGAGACTTCATTAGTATCACTATGGTAACTGCCTAGCAACCATATGGGGTTACCCTAGCAACCAAGTAACAAATCACATATCTCTGCATCAGAAAAACGTAGATACTTCTGGGTTGGTTTATTTCAATCAGGATGGCAAAGACACTTGATTATGATCACTATGGTAACTGCCTAGCAACAAGGAGGGGTTACCCTAGCAACCGAGTAACAAATCACATATCTCTGCACCAGAAAATTGAAGAGAATTCTGGGTTGATTTATTTTAATCAGGATGGCCAGGAGACTTGATTAGTATCACTATGGTAACTGCCTAGAAACCAGATGGGGTTAACCTAGCAACCGAGTAACAAATCACATATCTTTCCACCAGAAATTTGTAGAGATTTCGGGTTGACTTATTTCACTCAGGATGGCAAGGACACTTCATTACTATCACTATGGTAACTGCCTAGCAACCATATGGGGTTACCCTAGCAACCAAGTAACAAATCACATATCTCTGCATCAGAAAAACGTACAGACTTCTGGGTTGGTTTATTTCACTCAGGATGGCAAGGAGACCTGATTACTATCACTATGGTAACTGCCTAGCAACCAGATGGGGTTACCCTAGCAACCGAGTAACAAATCACATATCTCTGCACCAGAAAACACTACAGACTTCCGGGTTGACTTATTTCACTCAGGATGGAAAGGAGCCATGTGTTGTATTACCTTGGTAACTGCATAGCAACCACTTGGGCTTACCCTAGCAACCGAGTAACAAATCACATATTTCTGCACCAGAAAATCGTACAGACTTCTGGTTTCATTTATTTATGACCATAATTTTTGTTCTTTTCAAGTTATAGCATGCTGTTTGACGAGTTTTGCCACGACAAGCACCACTCACATTTTCTTCAGGAAATGTACCTATCTAGTTTTTATTTTTATTTTTATTTTTATTTTTATTTTTATATCTCTTAACAAAACTTCGGCACCTAACTCGTCCCGCACCGTTTGGCGTAGACCCACGAATGAGGTGTCAAATCGAACGGCCTATTGAGGACACGTGTGCTATGACTTTTATAAGCGATCGGGGGTACGGTATTTGCCCCAGGGGCAAAAAAGCGGCCGAAAAATCACATAGACTTAACATTGAGACAAACTTTGACGCGTCACAGCTCCAAGCGAGGATTTCAGTAGAAACGTGTGATTTGCCACATTTGAAGAGGCTGGCAGGCTCTGTAAGAGCATACCTCAATATGGGGTAAAAGTTGCACCCCTGGGGGCAGGAGCTGCCCAAAAATGCCCCAATTGACTTCTAATGGTGTAGGACGGCCCATGAAATGAAAAGGCATAGGGATTTGTATTGAACATAGCTCTGGATCACAGTGTCATAGAGACGAGGGGTGGGCTCATTTTACTCAGACGACCAATCAGTATCTCAGGATCATTGTGAAGCTATCAAGCCACGCCCTAGCAACCATTAAGAGCACCTTAGCAACAAGTCCCATACACTTCTATTGAAACATATCAAAGGGATATCTCCGGATAGAAGTGTCATAGAAACACAAGGGTGGTCTCGTTTGACTCGGGACAGCAAACAGCCAATCATGCATCAAATCAACACTTCCTATCCCCTCCCTAGCAACCATTGTCGAGCACCTTAACAACCAAAATCCATAGAGGGATATCTTCCATTCTGAATGTCACAGAGGCATGGGAGTTGGTTTATATCATTCATACTGACAAGCAGCCTTTGGAGATTCATGATTGGCAGCTGCCAAGCCACTCCCTAGCAACTAAACAGAGTACCCTAGCAACCGTTTAGCAGTAACTATATCTCTGCACCAGAAAATTGAAGAGAATTCTGGGTTGATTTATTTTAATCAGGATGGCCAGGAGACTTGATTAGTATCACTATGGTAACTGCCTAGCAACCAGATGGGCTTACCCTAGCAACAGAGTAACAAATCACATATCTCTGCATCACAAAAACATACAGACTTCCGGTTTGACTTATTTCAATCAGGATGGCAAGGACACTTGATTAGTATCACTATGGTGACTGCCTAGCAACCACATGGGGTTACCCTAGCAACCTACTAACAAATCACATATTTCTGCACCAGAACATTATACAGACTTCTGGGTTGATTTATTTATGACCACAATTTCTGTTCTTTTCAAGCAGGCTATTTGACGAGTTTTGCCACGGCAAGCACCACTCACATTTTCTTCAGGAAATGTACCTATCTAGTTTGTTATTATTATTACTATTATTTAAGACTAGCTACACTGAAATAACCATGGTAATGAGGAGCCTTTCCTCATGTGTAATTAGTTTGTTCTGTTTGAATTATGTCTGAAATTAGGAAACAAACGAGATAAAAATGGGATCCTATAAGTAAATATAAGCTTCAAAAGACAAAAAACTTTTTTTTTATTAAGTTGTAAGATAGCATAGTGATACAAGAAAGTAGAAAAGATGACTCACAAAACCAAAATGACCGGTCTGAGATCACTTAGTCTTCGGATGTCCAGTCATTATTCAAAAAAATAAATAAATCAACCGCTGGATGGATTGATTAACCAATCAGAATAAGAGTATTCCAGAGAGCCATGTAACAAATTCAGTTACAGTAGCTAGCCTCATAGTCTAAACAGCAAAAGGTCTGGTCCATATTGCTGCTTATTCAGGCCAAGAACCACCACCTTAACAATTTCGCGTGTTAGTTTCTCCTGTACTGACCCCAGCATGAGTTCTTTAATGATATATAAAATCTTACCTTACACTTCACAGCAGATGCACTGGAGGACAGATTATATCACAGCAGGTGCATTGAATGTCAGATTATATATTATCAAATATATAATGTTTTATTTAGATGATTATAATGATCGATTATTATAGATAAGATACAATCGCAAACGTGTTTGCGACCATATTTTAATTGCAATGCAAGATGGGATTCTGAGTTCGTCTCATTATAGAAGCAAACAAGGAGGAGCAAAGAAGGTTCTAAAAATCTAGCCTTTCCACTTTCCCAGCCCCAGACCAACGGAATGGGAGAAGGCTCGAGTGGACTGACTAGATTGTATATTCTTTGTTTGATGTCAGAAAACATGGCCGAAGCACTATATCAAAACAATGTGTTCTGATGGTAATGGTATAGTTTATACTTTTATTTAGTGATTGTTTGACTTGTTTGACTTGATTGTTGATTGTTTAGTGTAACATATCAAATAAAGATATTGTGATGTTGAAAAGACTATTTGAGCAGCTGGTTCATTTTGCCAGTCCCTCTTTTGCTTGTAAACGGCAGAACGAACGCACGAAATGCACCGGTTTGATCATACATGTTTGAGCACAGCCTAGTGTAATCACACCGGTTTGAACGTACGTGCGAAAGGGTTAAGACAGGAAGATTGTTCTGCTTGACATGTACAGCGATAAATCAGTTTAATTTTTGGGCTAAACTGTGTGATGGAGAGCCTGTGAATCGGTCCATATCAACGGATTTTAATGCGTTCAATTTACTATCTTACTAAATTTTTCAATATTTATTGTGTTTTTATTGTGCAAATATTTGTATCCGTCTTATTAATAGTTGTAACGCTTAAGACAGTAAGACAAACACAGACATATGACACTTTTCAGTGTATTAAGAAACAAAACGAAGCATTGCTTTTCAGCCAGCTGCGTCAAATCATAAATACAGTCAGACAGACGGACAAACTTCCTACATCTCTCTCTCATCTGCCGCTGTCTATTCCTTAAATACTCATGCCTCTCCTCGCTGGAATGGTGTGGCGTGCAGGTGGAAGTCAATCGCCACTTATCTTCCCAGCCTAGCTCTGCCCAGATGCCTCTCGACTCCGCCCTGCTCACCACAATTGTATTTATTGGTGATTTCAGCTCTCATTTATCTCTTGTTCTTATGTATATATTCCATGATTTTGTATTTTAGAATGTAGTGGTGTGTGTTCATTTTATTTAAAATTATGGTTCGTTCCAATTTGCAAAGGTGGGAAAATTGTGTATTTAACCCAGCGGCCACTAGGGGAAATGTAGAAGAAAGATTGGAGCACATGGAACAAGGTTGCTAGCACTGCTTGAGAGCAACAAAACTCTGGCCTTTATAGTTTAGGGAGGGGAGATGGTTCTAGTACCTGAAACGGGTCTAAATTTTAGACTTTTTTTTTTTTATCCAACTGTTTTTATGGTTTCTTTTAAACACTATTTATTTGCACATTTTGCACTTCTGTTGGAATAAACATATTTTTGGAATGCCATTCCTTCTCTCCGGTGTGATTCTCCTTGTGACTGCTTGGTTCCAATCACATTCTGACAAATCACGCCAGACGATTTCATATATAAAACATAGAAAACAAAGTTCTGCTAGTGGGTCTCTAGTTGACTTTTAAGTAAGTACCTAATTAAAAATTACTCTTTTGTAAGTAGTTAAAATATATTTTAATATCTTAGATTTGATGTCACTAACCTCCATTGTATCAACCCAATACCTTGTAAATACAACTTTGTTTCAAGACAGAATGATAAAAAAAAACCTACAAGCCCTCACTCTTTGAAGTGTGTAGTGTCAGCTAACCAGATTGGAACAGGCAATTTCAGTCAATGCTTACCAATTTTGACTGCAATTTTCATCAGACGGTCAGTGCCATTTGAGGGCTACCATTTATTGCTCAAACTAATTTCAAGAGAAAGAGATTTTTTTAAAGAAAAATGGTGTTAGAAAGGTAGATTCTATTTTTGCATGGGCAAAATTGGCTTATTTATTGGCTTAATGTCTCAATTAAGCCAATAAAACAGACAGCCATTCAGGAATTTCAGGAGGATACCCGTGATGGGCATCAGAGTGCTAAAGGGAATAGCTGGGTTTTACATAATTAGAGTTGCTGGAATCCTCCGAAGCCACAGAGATCAACGGCTTTTGCTCAACTTTAAGCTGTCGAGTTCATGCAACGGGCTGAGGGTAAAAAATTGAAGCGTTTTTCTAGGATTTAGAGCAGACAAAAAGTTTTAGAGCCCAAAGCCATGAGATGCCTGTGCTAATCTATATAATAATTCAACACCTCGCCAAGTCTTAGATCTCCTGCAAATAACATAACATCAGACTGCGGTGATGAGACGAATCTCAAGATAAGGTGTTCGTGCTCTATATGTATGCACACTAGCGCGTTTGTTTTGGTTTTGTTTGTTTTGGCTTTATTGTTCAGATGTCAGTTTGACAGACTTCAAGACAAGTAGGGGAATGTGCTAGTGCTAACCAAGCTTAGGAGGGAAAACAAAGTAAACATCTTCTGTGACTTCTGCGAGACATTTTTCATGGTGTGACTCCACATGGGAGTGAGTGCACGAGGCAGATTATTTAGCACACAATTAAGAGCTGCTAAAATATGGCAACAGCTCGCCTCATCTCGCTATCCTGGTATAATTAGATTTTCACCTGCTGTTGAGATACTGAAAAAAAGTGCTTGATTTGTTGGACAAGACAAAGAGGCACATGATGCACCGGCTCCTAGATCCATCTTGCTCCACAGCATGCAGAGAGTTTGTGAGGTAATTTGAAATTGCTGTTGAAAGCTCGCCTGGATGAGTTGCACAGTCTGCTTAACACATTGGTGTAGAGACAGATGCTACTTTGGAACAATATTGTCATCAACATATTTAAAAAAAACAAGCAGATGAATGTAAACTGCTAACATGGAATAAATGGAATTTTGAATGGGAGTCGAATCAGGTGTTTAATAATGAGACAGGATTCACACTCGTTTTGACAAATCTCTTTTTTTTTTTCATAGATTGTACTAGAGCAATTTCTAGCCAATTAAAGATTTTAGAGCTGAGCACAGAAAGAAAAACATTTATTCACTATAGAAATTTATATGACTTAAGGTTTACTATTTTTCAGGACTTTCACAGTTGTTTGTGATTATGGAAAAAGCACACTTAACAATTTTTTGAAATTTCTAGCTGATGTACACATGTTTACAGCTGAGCATATATTAGAATTTTTTTCTTTAAATCACTTAATTTCCATAACTTTTAAGGTTTTATTAATTTTCAATGACCTTTCCAGGCCTGTTAATCACAACTTCAAAATTCCCTGACAGTTTCAGGTTTTCAATGACCATGAGAATCCTGAATGAGGTCATCAAATGTGAGGTCATCAACAGTGGCTGTGAATTTTATTAAGTCAGAGGAAGTCAAGTTGATATTTAACAAAAACAATAACAATGGCATGACACGATTATTTCTACAAATTGCTCATAAGTATTAGCATTAATGCCAATGAGGCAGCTCCAGCCAAGTGTAATAATCAGCGAGCTGTAAAACTACTTTTAATTTTGGCACCGCACCAACAGGAGGTAATATGTTATTGTCTACTGAAAATGTACACTGTTGAATGAGATGCACAGAGATGCCAGAAGACGTGGAATCAAGAGCCAAGAATACAGCAACAGACAATCTGGCCTCGACTCGCTTTAAGTGGATACATATTCTACATAAGTCTCAGCCTTTGCAAGGGAACATTGGGTTTATTAATCCTCCAAACACTCTTCAGGCTTGTCAAATCCCATTCAAACACCACAGTAAACAAATGTGTAAACACATCCAACGTAGTGTGAAGGCTGTCAAACTCAATGCCTGCCTTCACACAGAGACGCAGTCTAAAAGTGAAATATAAGCCGAATCCAAGGCAGTTTTTGGTTGCGAAGTGCCATGCAGTGTAACTGGCTCACGCGCCCTCAGAAACATAAGAGCGCATGCAAAAGTGGGTCATTAATGATTAATGGCTATTTAAATAATCATCTGACAGCAACTGTAGAGAGAGTCCCTGATGAAAACATCAACAGCAGTGCCTCTTGTCAATGTCTAACGATGAGACTAAATGTGGGCAGGGTGTTTGATAGCAACATCAGTCATTCATAAAGGAAAAGCAGGCCAGATACTAGTCTCTTCAACATACACAAGCGGTCAATGCTCAGCAGAAGATGTGACCTCCTATTTTATTGTGACCAGTATGGGTTGCTATTTGTCTTCCATTAGTATGGGCAGCTATACATTTCTTAAAAGATGTGATTTATTATTTGATTCCAAGTGACTTTACCCTGCGTGCATATCTGTGTATGCATGCAGAGACTGAATTTGTGCCCTCTAAGTTTGTTGTAGGTAAAATCAATCCATGCTTGTCAGCTGCGCTCATTGTTTTTAGTTTGTTTCTTCAACGATCGGCATTAAATAAATTAAGAAAAGAGTTCTGTCTCTTCTACAACATGCATCCATGTTTTAATTTATTATTTATTGCATGGCATGATCCCTATGCAAATACTTGGTTACTTCAGTTATAATTAGCATTTTCCATATGCTGATGTAGCACTGTTTGGTTGGAGTGAGGTTTACATATGTGGCTTGAACAGACCCATTTACATGCATTTACACTTGACTGAGTTTCGAATGTGTCTCAAACCACCTCCAGAGGTGGCATTTACACAAGGTCTTTACATGATCGAATAGCAATCCGATCAGTAAAAATGCATGAAGTGACCAAGTCTAAATACTCATTTAGAGTGCTAAAATTCTTGCAAACCACCCTGAATACTTTCGGCCAGATGTTGACAAACTATAAGTGAGCAGGTTACAACTGCTTTTCACAAGAAAGCAGCATAAATGTGTTAATGGACACTTGTTTCTCACCTATATAAATATTCTCTCCAATCACAAAAGACTACCCTAATTCTAGATAAAAGAAACCTACAGTGGTCCCAAAAGGTATTTGGGCACTTTTAGACACATAAGTTACAATAAAAAATATCTGAATATCATTGCATTACAATAATTAACCCAAGTTGATTCTGTATGCAATTGATGCTAGTCCTTCTCTCAGAACTATCTTCACTTGTGCCAAATTTCGAACTTTAAACAAACTGGTCTTAGGGACATTTGTCTTGGATGTATGAAGTCAGTTTCTTTCAAGGTATCTCCATACAAGTGTCCTAACAAAGTAACCACATGTAGTTCATCACATTATGGACATGTTTCACAAAGTCGGACAACCAGAAAGTGTTTAAATACTTTGTCAAAATTGTGAACGATACACCTATTATTGTGTAATTTAAAACCAAACAAACTTTTTTGTGCAATATGTTTTGCTCGAAAAGTCTGTTTGTGCAATATTTCTTTAAAATAAATGTCACTTGGTTAGGCTATTATTATTATTTTTTAATAACTCAAAGACAAATCAAACATTTTAACATTTCCAAATATCTTTTGGGGGCCACTTTATGCAGCACAGGATTGGACACATGATCTTTGTGACCAATTGAAACTAGCTCAGCCTCAACCTGTCAAAGTCATTATTTCCAGGGAAAGCTTATTTCCCATCTCAAGCTATTGTGTAAAATAAATCTAAAGGTCATTAATAAAGGAGGGTCAAGCTCCTTAAATGGGAACAGTAGGGTTGTGAAGTGAGCCAAGCTCATTTGCGAGTTACAGCGTGTTGATGGACCACAGGCCTCAGCCAATCTGACATCTATTATGCAAACACGAGCAGCCGCCCAACGCTACTCACATGATGTGCGCTTTAAACCAAATGCATATAGCAGGCAGGACACTTCCAAACTCAGCTGCACAGCTGATGCTAACACTATTCTCTAAACAAAGAAGAAAATGAGAAGCTCAGTAGAGCATTATATCCTGCTTTACATCTTCTTAAACAACTCAAGCGCTCACGATCGCACTGCATTTCAAAGAGTGTAAACAGATTACATTGATTCAATTACAGCTTGGAGCTTCTCCATTGACATTATCTATGTAAAGATCTTTGTTCACCCACACCTCAACAAACAAGACAAGAGGAAATACCTTCACAACATAGATCTGATCCATAGATCAGCAAAAAATCTGAAAAGTATAGTCACTTTGAAGCTGTTTGAGGTAGGCAACTTAATTATGCTGCCTCCTAAGATACCTTGTTTTGGTCAAATAGTAAGGGCAGAAACATACTTAACGCAAGTATGCGAATGCAGGCGCGAGCGCTTGGGTAAAGTTTTGCCAGCGTTCAGTCTAGCTGAACATTAAATTGCATTCTTACGTTACTGCGACAGACACAATCCTCAGTACTCAGGGGGACGAGAGAGTTAATTTCTAAAGTTTGTTCCATAAATCCGTGTTGTAATTGAGGTAAGATATCAATATTTTGACTTTAACTTACTTGCTCAGCAATTTTCTTTTCAAACTGTTGTTCCACCATTACAGCATTTGACTTAAGAGAAAACTCACTGAAAACTATCAATAAAAAGTAACAAGCAATTAAAAAAAAAATTTTTGTTCCCAAAATTAGCTTGTGCCATGTATTATTTATACTTATTAGGGCAGCACACCTATTCCTAAAAGGTACCCCTGCTCCGGGTCTGAGAGGCATATCAATAGTTTAGCTACATGCTAACTACAAATTTTATTGGAATAAAATCTGAGCCAATTTTCCTGTGCAGAGTCCCATGTGTGTGGTGCGGCCCATCAAGAGCGTTCCAAATCATTCACTTATGGAGGTTCCATCTCTGTTAGGATACAACCTTGCTGCTGCCCATGTAGGCTTTAGGCATTGTGGAAGCTTTGTTTTGGAACAGCTCATTTGTGTACATAAAGTTAATTGAGTAAATTGTCTAAAAAAGAAGGAAGCAACGCGATGCCCAGACATACGTGGTGGGTGGCACAACTCTCTCTCAACAATAAAGGTTTCATCAGGAAACAGGCAAATATGTTTTAAAAGACAAGACAGATTGGCTCATGTAGCATGTAATTATGCAACAAGTCCTCTCCTGTGCTTCCAGCTAGGGTGTTGCAGAAACGCAACAAGACACTTGTAACATTAACATAACATTCAACACTACTTTTGATTTGAATTAATTTGTAGGGAAACAAACACAAGTAGTGCTCTCATCGACTCTTTTATAAGGGAGCAATCAGTACTCATAGGATGGGATTACAAACTAAATATATATATATATATATATATATATATATATATATATATATATATATATATATATATATATAAACTCAGCAAAAAAGAAATGTCCTCTCACTTTCAACTGCTTTTATTTTCAGCAATCTTACATGTGTAAATATTTGTATGAACTAAGACACTAAAACTGAAAAGTTTCACCGACATGTGACAAACAGAAATGGAAAGTGTCCAAAAATCAAAAGTAACAGTCAGTATCTGGTGAAGCCACCAGCTGCATTAAGTACTGCAGTGCATCTCCTCATGGACTGCACCAGATTTGAGAGTTCTTGCTGTGAGATGTTACCCCACTCTTCCACCAAGGCACTTCCTGTGACACACCGCCCCAGACCCCTCCACCTCCCTCAGAACCCTCTGTGGATGGAAATGCCTTGTTGATGAGAGAGGTAGGCAGAGAATGGCCAGACTGATTCAAACTGACAAAGTCTATGGTAACTCCGATAACCTCCCTGTACAATTGTGATGAGAAGAATAGCATCTCAGAATATTCCAGATGCGGGTTGGCGATGTTCTGGCGGCACCAAGGGGACCTACACAAGGCAGGTGGTTTTATGTTGTGGCTGATCGTGTATGTTCATATATAAACATACACATATATACACAAACATACACTGTACACATATACAGTACATACATACATTTTAATTTTTAGAGGCAAAAGTCATTTTTGGCAGTTTTTAAGATGCTGTGTCAAGATCAAAATAGTTCAACTTTAATAAATGTGTCTCGAGAATCCTGCATTCAGTTCCATTCCGTTGCGGAAGAACAAGAACGTGTCTTAAGTAAATGCCCCCTAAGAAATGCATTCGATCAGAGTGAGATAAGTACAAGGCTTCTTTCAGACAGATCAGTCAACTAGTAAATCAGGTGCCCATGGAAATATAGTTTTGCACATCCACAGTAAAGGACAGATCCTCAAACTCCTAATATTTAAAAAGACCTTTGCTGAAAGACAAACAAAAGAATCAGGCTGCATCAGTTTATTAAGTGATTAAATTGGATTATGTCCTACTGCTTCCTTTTGTAAAATATGATCATTTTAACACGCATTATGTAAATGTCACGCTCTACCCCTGCAAGAAAATTAGAGTGTAATATCATACCCAGCAGCAAAGAAGGTGTTTTTGAAGAGAGACTGTACATACTAATGTATTCGGCCTCTCAGAGCCACTGTGGGTCAACAGAACATAATCGATGGAGGGCATTATATTAGCAAGTCCTTGGACCTCAGCCAATAAGAAAGGTATGCTGCTCTCAGTCTCATCAGCCACCAATGATTGAGTGAGCTAATGGAAAGACACACAGCTAAAGTGACACATTTGTGCAATGGGGTGGGGGTGGGGGTGTCAGTCATTGATCTGCCAAGGCCATGGCAATTAGAGTGGTGGCCAAGGCTGTTTGCCCTTAGAAACAGCAGACAAGCAGCTGTGGTATACATCACCCTTGAGACCACAGACTGAAAGGAGAGAGAGTGAGCACTTGTGTCAGATACCATCATCTTCTAACACAGCATTAGAACCAGAAACTAAAGAGAAGATTGAGTCATGAAGGTAAAAGTAAAAATAATTATTAAATGGCATTGGGAAGCTTCACTGTTTATGCCACTCAAGGTCACGCAAGTTTAAACTATCATGCACCTGGGTGCAAAGTCCATAATATATAATTATGGACAGCTTATAGTGAAGGAAGCTGGTATAAGAAACCCCTCTGTATGAATTTCAAGGCTTCATTTCATGATGCCACATGGACTGATAAATGCACTGCCTGTTTTAGTCTCTGCTTGTTTGGTTGGGGTGTATGTTGGAGGATGCTCATCTGTGCTGCACATTAACTCACACGGTGAGAGAAAGAGAGAGAGAGAGAGAGAGAGAGAGAGAGAGAGAGAGAGAGAAAGAGAGAGACACATGGAGTCGTTCTGTCTGTAACTGCATGGCTAAATGCTCCCCCTGCTTCCTGCCTACGATCTCCCTGCCCGCACCAAGAAACTGCAATTGGCATAAGCCACATAAGGCAATCTGTGCGGAGCGAACTACAAAACCCTGAGAAGGCTTAAATTTACAGAAGCCTTTTTTACTTCAATTTATTGCATTCTAAACTTTCAGAAGAATATCATAAGAGGCAATGAAACAATTTATTGATTTCACCATCTTTATTTGATCCAGTACATGATGTTCAAATGACAGTCTTGTGAGTTACACTTAATAAAGCAATTACTCTTTTGTGCCAACTATGCAAGAACATATAACACTTATTATTCAAATCATCTTAATTTGCTTTCATAAATGACTAGCCATTAGCTCTTTAAAATCAACATGAAAGGCCATTCACTATCCATTTTACTACTACTGCTACTGATTGGATCATGAAAACTGGTCCTTTCATACCAGAAAGGATCAATCTACTACCCTTGCTGAAACCCCATTGGCACCCCCTTTTTGGAGGCTTTTTGAATGGGATGTGGAGACTGAAGGTTAAGATCACCGTCGAAAGAATCACAATATATTCTAATGGTAACACATTTTTAACAAGGTTACAGCAATAAAAGCAAATAACGATACATTTAATTACAAGAACTGTCAAATCCTTCATTAATTATTGGATTTGAGTAAGGCTGAATTCCTTACAATAATAGCCTGAGCATTTTTACGGAAGATTGCGAAGTAAAAAAAAAAAAGGACTAATGAATCTTGCAAAATAAAACCAGGCACGTGTATTAAACAAACAAACTGGGTCAATTTCGATTTCATGTTGACTTTATTGTGCTGCAAACAGCATATGATCTGTGAGCTGTTTTTAAACTGATTTATCACCACTTTAATACACGATTACAGGAAACATTATAGAGTAGTTGCTGACAGCCATGCAGGGACAATGACTTCATAATCATAATCAATAAAACAGAGGCAAATAGAAAGCACCCCTCAGGACTGGTTCCAAGACACATAACTGATTGCCACAGAGGAAGTCAGGGTTATGCTGACAGGAAGTATATCTTAATGAAGCAAAGACTCTCTTCCACTGCATGCATTATTTAGTCTCGTAATAATGCACTCAATGAAAATTCAAAAGCCCAATTCCATTTTAGCTTCGCTGAGAGACAGTAGAAGAGAGAGAGCAATCAAGGTGTTCACTGATAGAGACAGATGGATGGAAGGAGGGAAGAAAGGACAAGGGCTGGGCGATATAGCTAAAAAATTACATTCAACATTTATCAGCCTTTTGACAACTTGATCTCGAAATTTATTTATTTGCTCTGATGGCATGTTTTCCAAACCGTTATCCCCAAGTTAACAAACTATATATTAACACATTTAATTATTTTATTTAAATGCACCAGTGTAACAATGATTAAAAGAAACCTTTACTTGCATATATTTACTAAACCATATAAAAAATCCGTTGAAGTTAAACTCCATTTGTGGCATAATGTTGATTACACTGTAAAAAATGTCTGTAATTTCAACAGTAAAAGAGTAAAGTCAATTTTATTTGTATAGCGCCTTTCACAACACACATCGTTTCAAAGCAGCTTTACAGCAAATCAGGCATTAACAGAAGATAAAACTGTAATGTCTATAATGTTGATGAATCATCATTGTGTAATTAGATAAAATAAGATTTTGAATTGTGTTAAAAAATAAATAATTAAATAATAATTCCATTTATATCCCCAGACTGACAAAATGCAGCAAGAAGAAGAAAAAAAAAAAAAAAGTTAATTGATTAATTAGTATTATCTGTAAAATATACAGTACATTTTTAAAATATGTTATAAGACAATACAGTAGTTTTTACAATAAAATTTTGTACATTTTATTTGTAATATAAAAATTATGATTTTCCTGTATAATTAATGGTAAAAATGTACATTGTTTAACAAGAGAGTACATGTACTTTATACAGTAAATTACTTGTAAAATTACAATAAAAACAATAACCAGGTGCTCCCACACTTCCCTGCATGACCCATCATGTTTCATCATATTTTATGGGAACAGTTATGTTTCGTCTTATTTTTAATATCAATTACAGTTTTTTTTTATTTGCTATTTGATGTAGTTTAGTTAATGTTTACTGCATTATTTAAATTTCACATGTGTTACCCTGATGGTGTTTAGTGTTTGTGTGAGTGCTACTGAGCGCAGTCTCTATACGTTTATTGGTCATTACTAATGGAGTTGTGGTGGCATAGTGGACTAAAGCACATAACTGTTAATCAGAACTGTTCAGAAGGTCGCTGGTTCGATCCCCATGGCTGCCACCATTGTGTCCTTGAGCAAGGCACTTAACTCCTGGTTGCTCCGGGGGGGACTCTCCCTGTAAAAGTGCACTGAAAGTCACTTTGGATAAAAGCATCTGCCAAATGCATAAATGTAAATGTACTCCTGGAAGAGCCACTATTGGTGAACTGCATGTCATCATGTGCTCTTCTGTATTTGTTACAGTGATTAATAATGCCTTATAAAGTAAAAAGCAGATTTTTGAAGTTTTTTTAATATCAAGTTTATGATGTTTTTTTTACAGTAAACTTCTTTCTTTTTTTTACAGTGCCATCATGGTCATGTAAATTACAACTGTTTTAATCTGTAAAATGTACAGGTTGTTCTGTAAAGTTGTTTACATTTTTACTGTAAAGTTGTTTACATTTTTACTGTTTTTTTTTGTACATAATCATTCTGGCAACCACAGCTGCCATTTTTCTTTTCTTTTTTTTAAACAACAGGATTTTTTTTTTTTTTTTTTACAATGTACAACAAAAAATTATTTCAACTTGCCCCTCCTTTTAAAACCCTAAAACAATGTAAAAACAATTATTTAAACAAATTTAAAGTTCAAATAATACACAAGTTTTAAAAGAAGGATTAATTAAAGCTTTTATAAAATGATAAGCTTCAACATTTCTGGCTTTAAACCCTCCAAAAGTTGGCCACATTCACTTCCAATGTAAGTGCATCACTGTAAACACAATTTATGCTTTTATTTGAAAGAAAAGGAGGTACAAGTCAAAATGAATATTTAAGGTAATAAACATAATGCCACAAATGCTGTCAATTCAACTTGTATTGGACCAGAAATGTTCCTTTAATACTTAAAAATGCTACACAGAATCTTTAGTGAGCATTTTTGATAATTTTATCAAATTTGATAATTTGATAAAAATTTTGTTAATGATTTAACGATTAAAACTCTGATTTAATCGTTAAATCAGAGTTTGGAACTGATTCGTCGAAAAGGACAGTTTGAACTGATGCTCAGAAATAAACCAAACTTACAATTATAATTTTTTTTGTTGCTCAATTTTAATTTGGAGACACATTTAAAAGATCTTACTCTTAAGGACAAACATACATTGGCTATCTGCATTGTTGATCGCTCCGCACACAGTATGCTGATGCAAATTTCATCATCAGCACAGTCTGTCCGCATGCGGCCCAGATTCTCTCGAACAGTCATGTGGACAGTCTTTGTCTGTGTGGGCCATCAGCACATTGACTGTACTAAAATAGTATCACAAAGCAGGTGTAGTGCTCATGTGTCGAACGTGTTCGTATTTCCTTGCGGCTAAAAGAGTACACTTTGAAAGGCAACATGGTCGACCAGGCGAGATACGATTCGAAACGCAGAAAAAGTATACCTGAGCCTTTAACGCTTTCATAATCGTGAGTTGCAAGACAAGGAAAGATCGTGAAACTATCCTACTAATGACCAATTACATACTTTTTGGGAAAATAACGGCCAAATTAAAACCACATTAAATCATCACAATATTCAAGATTTGGCATTATTTTAATTCACCAGCAAAACAATTGTGAAAATATTATTAAAATTCTTTATACAGTATCACCTGGTCCTAGTTAAGACAGAGAAAAATAAGGAGGAAGAGCAGAGAAAATGGAGATGGAAGCAAAGAAAAAAAAACAGATGAAAAAGGGAGAGCAGTCAAAAACTGTATATGCTTAAAAAAGAAAAACTGAAATGAGGAAAGCTGAAGAACGTTTGGAAAAGTAAAGTGGGGAAACATCCAGTAACATTGAAACTTAAGTTGAAGATAAAGTCCCTCCGAGAATCTTTGTAACCATGATGCACTCTCATCTGAATAACAACCTTGTCTTGAGGATACTGTAAATGTCTTTCTAATAAAGATAACACTTGGTGACACAGCTCTGACAGAGGCACCTGTCTCTGTGCATTACAAGCCAATCCTAAGCCAGCCATCTGTAGGAGAGGGAAAATACAAATTTGCCTGGCTGGAAAAAAAGGTCTTGTCCTCTTCTGGCCAAGCAATGACTTTTAAGGGAATAAGAACACTTAAGAGGAACATTTCCTCTTGATTTGAACGTACAGTCACACTGAAGCTTGCGGTGAGTTTTCTGGAGTGATAAGGGCTTAGCCATTGTAATCCTCACAGGCACTTGGTCTTATCTTTTCTGAGAGGAAAAGGGAAACTTTCTGCCTTTTTTGTAGGCAACAGTGGTCCAGTGAGAGGCTTCAACTGGTATGGTTTTCTTCCTGCAGCTCAAAAGAAGAGCTTACAATAAAATCCATCCTCACAACCTACAAACATACTTGAAAAAAAAAAAGAACATACCCTACACTTAGCAATAGACATAGGGGGAAATAAGCAATATTTCAAAGTATTGTAACATTTTAAGTAATAAAACAGTATTAAATCACAAAGAACTTATATTTAACATTTTCACATTACAATTTTAATAATCAGAGCAAGTTTGTGAGAAGACTAAACATACTGCCACATTAGGTCAGCAAATGCTAAATTTCTATTCGACCAAAATGCAAACTCAGAACAAGCTAAGAATATTTAATTTGTAAGGATGTCCATCCATACAGCTAGACTACAAGAGTTATCGTATAATCGAGAACACACTGAAACCAAGATATGCCATCTTCTTGCATAGTTTTTGTTTTTTTACATTACTTTTATGGCTATACAATGAAATGAAGCAGGAAGTTCAGCATTTGTGCAAAGAACTGAAATCCAATAAAGATGAAAGAGAAACAAGTGCGTAAAGATCGCATTACATTTAGAGAAGAGAATCGCAATATTATTAAATCTAGAACCAGATATTGGAATAATAATGTACAGTTAGTCTCTTAGCTGATTCCCACCCATCCTAAACAACCAAAAAGTGCAAAATTGCAAACATTGGGCTTTATTCATAAAATACTAAAGAACACATTTATGTGTAAATCGTTAGTAAAACTATTCTTAAATAAATTGTCCCATTGAATTCACATTAGGAAAATATACGTAAAATAGATTCATGAACAATTTACACACAAATTAGTTCTGTTCGTGTTACATGAATAAAGTCCAATGTGCTCCAAACCTATCAACATAAATGGCTTAATGTGACCATCTCCATTACAGCTTCACCAGGACAATGGGGGCAGTGTTACATCAAGGCAAAAGAAACTTGACATGGTGTTGATAAGGGTAAGTCCATCACCACCACTTCATCAAGGCTGCTTGAGAAACTGAGGGATCGAGCGGCCAACAACTTCTCAAGCTGACAGACAACTCCTCAACAATCCTTTATGTGGGGCAGCAGCTTCACTTGACCGACCTTTGGCATTAAATATTGAAACAAGAGCAGTGAACAAGGGAGGATATGGCTTACAGCTACTCCCTTCAAAGTGACAACACTGCATGTAAAATAGAGCAGAGGAGCGAAGAGAGAATCATCTGTCAACAGTCACATCAGAAGGGCTTGCTACGTGTCAAGCGTCACTCCTCTACTGTCTACCCTCATGGGCACAAACATCTCAGTGTTCTCAGTTCAATTGTGCCACTAACAGGAAAAATGCAGTACGTTGCATTAAGCCATCGTGTTACCCAAATGATGTGCAAATCATATTTGTTTAAGGCTCCATCTCTATGGCAGAGAGAGCACACATAGATGTGCACTCCAACAGAGATGGACAAAAGTGAAAAGGCAGAAGGAATGAAAAGGCCGAAGGAATGTGACACATGGATGAGAAATAGGGAAAATGCAAACACACACAATGTACAGTATAAACTTAGTGGTTTTGAAAGTTTTTTTTTTTTTTTGCCTAGCTCTAGTCATGATTTTAAATATCACATTCATATTCCTGGAAGATAATCTTATTCCTAGAACCCTCAAAACTATTTTGTAAATATTCTCCAACTTACGCAAATCCATCCATCATGTTTCTTTAAAAAGCACAGGCCGGGTTCACCATCTGGATTTAAAAAGATTTCTTTCTGTCAACATCAAATAAGGGGTATATATATATATATATATATATATATATATATATATTAGGGCTGTCGAAATAAAAAAAATGCCCCCGGACCATAATAAGGAAGATTTCTGAGAAATGCAAGCTTGTAGTACCACCTGTTTACTGCAGAGGGCAGTAATTTTAATTTCAGCTGTGTGGCAACGTGTAGTTTATACAGTGAAGAAAACAACCATCCAGAAAGCACAACACTAACATGCGTTACGTTATTGCGTTCAAAACATTTGATGGAGCATTTGATGACTTAAGACGTTTTTTTAACTGTCTTATCAATGATTAACTCTTCTGCCACAAGAATGTAATGCATTTGAATTATCTGAATATATATATATATATATATATTTTTTTTATATTTAAAGATAACTATGTATAATTATTTCATCATTATATATTGAGTTTTTGTTATATGAGGGGCTTTCTCAGCAAATATTTGTAATTGCGATTACTTAATCAGGACATCATGTAATTAGATTAAAAAAAATTGATTGACAGCCCTAATATATATATATATATATATATATATATATATCACACACACACATTAAAAGCACTAACAGGTGAAGTGAATAACATTGATTATATCTTTACAATGGCACCTGGCAAAGGGTGGAATATATTCGGCAACAAGTGAACAGTCAGTTCTTGCACATTAATAACATGAAAAATTACTGTTACAATTTGATTTTTTTTTTTTTTTAACTACTTCAAAGTGTTTATCAAAAAATCCTCCATGTGTAGCATTACAGCTTTGCAGATCCTTGGCATTGTAGCTGTCAGTTTGTCCAGATACTCAGGTGACCTTTCACCCCACACTTCCTGTAGCACTTGCCATAGATGTGGCTGTCTTGTCTGGCACTTCTCAAACACCTTACAGTCTAGCTGATCCCACAAAATCTCAATGGGGTTAAGATCCATAACACGTTTTTCCAATTATCTGTTGTCCAGTATCTGTGTTTCTTTGTCCACTCTAACCTTTTCTTTTTGTTTTTCTGTTTCAAAAGTGGCTTTTTCTTTGCAATTCTTCCCATAAGGGCTTTACACCTGTCTTCTCTTTACTGTTGTACATGAAACTGATTTTGAGCGGATAGAATTAAATGGAGCTGTCAGCTGAGGATATGTGATGTCTATTTCTCAAACTAGAGACTCTGATGTAGTATTCTCTTGTTTAGTTGTACATCTGGCCTTCCACAGCTCTTTCTGTCCTTAGATCCAGTTGTCCTTTGTCTTTTAAGACTGTAGTCTACACCTTTTGTATAAAATCTTCAGTTTGTTTTGGCAATTTCAAGCATTGTATAGTCTTCATTCCTCAAAACAATGATTAACTGACGAGTTTCTAGAGAAAGCTGTCTATTTTTTGCCATTTATGACCTAATATTGACCAGTCTATTGCATACTGTGGCAACTCAAAAACAAGCACAATGTTATGCTTAATTTAATGAACCAAATATCTTTCAACTGTGTTTAATATAATGGCAAGTGATTTCCTAGTACCAAATTAACAATTTAGCATGATTTCTAAAGAATAAGTTGTTGGAGTGATGGCTGCTGGAAATGGGACCCTTCAAGATTTGTTCAAAAGTGACTTTTTTCATATAGTGATGGTGCTGTTTTTTTTACATCAGTAATGTCCTGACTATACTTTGATCAGTTGAATTCCACTTTGGTGAATTAAAGTTTCCTTCCAAAACAGCAAATCTGTATATTAATCCAAACTTTTGGCTGTATGTATGTATAATATATATATATATATATATATATATATATATATATATATATATATATATATATATATATATATATATATATATAACCCTTTTAACCATAGCCCTATGCCTAACCGTAGCATTAACCAAAATGTAATTGGTTGATAGAAATGTTGTCTCAGGACCCACAAGAATATTGATCAGAGACATGTGCTTCATGCGAAAATCATGATCATCCTTGTGAAAAGCATTCCCAGAAGAGTGGAAGCTGTGTAATAAGGTGATTCATAAAAATAAAAAAACACCATACACATTTCAAGGCAATGCCATGAAGTCCCTCAACAGCTTGAATTCTACTTTGAAGATCTGAAAACATGTCTCCCATGGGTCTAGTTCATCTCACTCAACAGTAGCTACATTTTCTTGTGAAAATTGTGTCAGTGCCTCTGGCTTACACACAAATGACCCTATCTGTGCCATATATAGAAGACTGATCTCTTTTAAAATCCATTTAAAAAGGTCCCTGGCAGACTAAAGCTAGTGAAGCAGGGCTTCTCCCTCTCCTGCCCATTATCTCCCTCTCTCTACACTGAAGGGTTCATCAAAGACGTGTCATACTGATTTCAGAGCCACTGATCAGCGTGCGATTCCTTCCTCTAATCTAATTGTGCCACAAAATGGTAACATCAGAGACAATTTAACAGCCCCGACTCGTAGTACAAGCACATACATCCGCTTCCCCCTTCATTCATCTGCACAAGTACATCTGCCTGGTTTAGACTCCTCCACTCAAAGGGTTACTAATTGGAGCCTGAATCTCATGATGGCTATGCTTTTTATCAAGAAAAAAAAGGGGGAGGGTGGGAGAAGGCCAGATTTGTGGGGATAACACTCAGGCAAATACTTCCTGCTTTTCTTACATTGAAAGACCCAGCTTGCCCTCTTAGGAATAGTATGCATCAGCCCTGTGGGAGTCATGAGAGGGGATTCTTCATCAGGTTTGAGAGAGGATCCCTACTTATATAGAATTAAAAACAGCTGTTATTTAAACTGATATTCTTAGCAAAGCAACATGTGTTTAAAATATATAGACAGAATATGGACTACATTTGCTCTATAGAGCTGTTCAGTCCTGACACCAATTTGTAGGCCACCCCAGAAGGTTAATTCACTCATTTGCTAAATTTGTTCATGTGTTATTCATTCAAGTTCTTGAATACATTGGAGAATATGAATGTTTGAAAATAGAGCCAACTGTTTTGTGCAGAACAAATGTGTGTTCTACTCAATGCAATGGCAGTTAATAGTGACCCACTTTAAAGCTTATCAAATCACCCAATAGCATAAAAGGCATTCATGTGGCTTTTACATCTATTTGCAAGTTTTCAGGAGGTATGGAATAGGTTCTGGTGAGAAACAACACAAAATTGAAGGTATTTTTTGGTGAAAATCCTTGTGCAATGAGGGAAGCTTGTTTACAGTGCAAGAACATGCATTGTTTCAGCACAAAAAAAGGTTTTCGCTCATGAACACATGACTGATGTCAAAATAAATTTTTGGGTGAACTTCTCCAGTAGGAACTTACGCTTCAAAATTAACATTTGAGGTCTGACTGTGTATAATATAAGTTGTAGAAAAAAACAGGACAGTCTTTTATCCACAGACTATATTTTACTAATAAATCGTAAAATGTTATTCCAAAATATATTGGAAACTCCAGAGGAAAATCTTTTCAGGGTTTAAAACTACAAACTGATCAGCTGCATTAGCTATTGTATCTAACATAAAACCAAACTATTGTGGCACTATTTAAACTTGTTTTAACCCCCCCAATTTTTTTAGCAGGCAAACACGGCAAGTTGTTAGTTGACCACATCCTGGCTGACAGTGTGCAAAGTTCTGTAGGTTTGCTGCGAGCAGGACAGTGCAGGGCTGGGCCATGTTCATTACTGTGCTATCTTGGTTTATGTGGTTTCGAACACGTGGAGTAACATGATAGAAAAGAGCCTGCAGTTGCCATGGTATGATTAGGCCTCAATAATGTAGTGTGTGTGCATGTTACATTAAGGTTAGCTTGAGATCGAGAGGGGGTTAATAAGCTGTAGCATCTGTGATTTGCCATGAAATTAAATACATTTATAAAAGGTAATGCTGAACGAGAAATTGCGGCTGATTAATTGGAACGCTTGATATGTGAATACAAAATAGAATCAAATGTAATTTCCTGCGTTATTTATCAGTCAATAATGTCAGGCACGCAGTTGGCTCATTAACAGAGTATGACATGATGGGGAGGAAAGAAAACTCCTTCGTTCCACTCCGCCATGAATCCAAACAAATAGGCCATTTATTTTGGAGGCAGAAATTGATTGTTTTTAGAGAGAGGCTCACTGCATCAATCCACTTGTTATATTTTCAAAGGGAGAGAGAGAGAAAGAAGCTGTCTCCCGCTGCTATTCCCCAACGCTCTGTGTCGCGGCTAAGCTGCTTAATCATGATAACACAGAGTAAATGTTTTTGCTTTTCCAGACACATTATCTACTTTACAGATGAGAAATCTGGTTTCATGCATTAAGGGCAATACCATAACAGGAAATACTTTTGGGGCTAACCTTGCCTGATGGCTTAAAAAAAAAAACAGCCTGTTAATTCAAACTACTTCCTGAACCCAAAAGATAAGAACCACACACAAAAAATTACAGGAGTGATGTGTGTGTTGGGGCATGAAAAAAAAT
This sequence comes from Xyrauchen texanus, assembly GCF_025860055.1. Lineage (NCBI taxonomy): Eukaryota > Metazoa > Chordata > Actinopteri > Cypriniformes > Catostomidae > Xyrauchen > Xyrauchen texanus. The sequence goes on along the minus strand of NC_068299.1, from coordinate 20,086,655 downwards.
AAAACATATGTATAAACATGGTGGGTAGGTTGTGTAGTATCTGTCACAGTCCTGTCAGTCTAGGTGTTTGACAGAACCATGGCATCATCGTCCCATATCCATTTTATGTTTAGTTTTCTGTCTTCGATGGTGCACATGGCTTAATTTTTTCCCTGCCATGCTCTCTTCAGTCTGTCTTGTGTTTCATTCCCGGATCCTGACTTCCCTGTCTGGTTCGGTTTTGGTCTGTGTCAGGATCTGGAAACTCATTCTCCAAGTTCAGGCTGTTATTGATGACAGTGCATTGCGCTTATGTCATCTTGGCAGCATGCATTCGAATCACTAGTTTATGACTTTGCACTAGTTTATTATTTGTTACTAGTCTCTAGCGAACATGGGTGCGACTCGTGTTCCACGCCCGGGTCACGAGCCGTCTTGTGTTTCATGTCTGGAGCATGGTGTCTGGATCCTGACTTCCCTGTCTGATTCAGTTAAGTGGGGGGATTCGGACACTCATGCTCCATGTTCTGTCTGTCTTTGTGTCTGTCTCTTGGGACTGCACGTTGCGCTTGCTTTGCGCTGTGCCCGGGTCGTGAGCTGTCTTTACGTTGTGCTGAGGTTCAGTCACTTCGGTTTGAGGTTTCATGTTTGTATGTAACTGAACACTCGTACAGGTGTCCCGTCTTGTTTTTGTCGCCTGTTATGTGCATGTGGCTTTGTTTTGTTACTGTACCGCCACGTGACTCTCTGTCTGACATCATACCCATGTACAGACAACAAATAAGCAAATGGGTCTGAGGGTCTAAGTAAATGACCTGGCACAGAAAAGGGTAAATATTTAACAGATAATTTAAGCAACCAGTTTGCCTATTAACCATTGCTTAAGGTTAGGTGAAATAAAATACTTTTGCGGAATAGACATGTCCTGTAGTGTGACATGCAATACTGCATCTGAAGTTATTTTAAACAGCATTTTGCTTGTTCCTATAAAATCATTGTGTATTCAGCTTTTAAAATAAACTAGAAGGCAAAAAGGTAATTAAAATGGTTTAAAAGAGTGACCAGTGACACTCAAATATACACTTACACTTCAATACATTTTAACTTCAAACTTGATGTTGATTAAAATATGTATGCATCGTTAGCATGAACCATCCATCTACACTTTATTATCTATTGAGAGGCTGAAGATATTATTGCGGGGGGTGACATTTTCAAATAATTACATTTACCATTTGAAATCTTGCCTTTTATTGAGATGTAGGGTTGTGTGATATTTGAGAAATCTGAAATTATGTACTTCATTAAAACTGGCCTGTTAAAACATTCCTTTAAAATGGCACTAATTAGCCCTAGGGGATCTGAGAATCCTACGCTATTTCAACTTGTGTTCTCTGGCACTCCAGACCTCCTTTATTGACAACGCGTTTATATTCTCGACT